>NC_072734.1:52474906-52530519 GCF_026930045.1 Uloborus diversus | reverse complement strand
GCAACCCTATATTTTGGCGCTAAATGATATCATTCTCAGACTTGGCGACAAGGATTCTTCCTGTACCTCGTGCGTGATTTAAAAAATGGCTTGAAGAATGTTGTAATGAGTAATGTGTTGATGTATTTATTATGATGAGATTTTTACAATTAGATATGCATGAAAGTAAGTGAAATATTTTCTTGGATGTGACTATATTAAGTTGTATCTTTTTGTTTTTTTTATTTTGAAAAAGAGCGTGTTCCTTTATTTATGCTTACTGTCTGACCACGGATTGTATGGAATGACAAACACCGTTTTACAGCCGGAAATGGATAAATTTATTATTTTTTACCGATGTCAGCTTTTGCAGAAGCAGAGTCTCATTCAAATGAGCGGAATACGCGCATCAAATTTTTACTTTTCCCCCTTATTCACATAGATTCGTTGATCTGGACGTTTGAAAATTCCATGCAATCTGTGGTTGGACAGTACAACGGTCATGAAATTAAAACCATGTATTAAGATTTATTATGGCTTGGCCTTAGGTTTTTTTCTAGATTATCATTCTATGCATCTGTACTTTCTATCCGGACAAAATTTATATTTATTTATGCCATAATTAGACGTCTTTCAGATATCTAATATAATATGGGAAATTGTTGTTAGACGTTAGCTTGCATAGGGGTGCATTAAATAAACGTTTCTCGTGTGCTTGAGATTTTTGCTTCCCCCCCCCTTGAATAATCGAAACTATTAGGCTTCTTTTAATTTCCCGCCTAAATTAACGTACATTTCTTTAAGACGTCCTTAAGGATTCTTCCTGTAAGCGTGCATGTATTCACATCATTAAACGTTTATCCTTTGTGAAACATTTAGATGTTTCCTTTTCCTTGCATAATTAAAGCTACTGAGTTGCTTAATTATCCAAAATTAACAATCATTTTTCTCAGACGTGTTGACTTTTGTCAGAATTGTTCCTGTCAGCCTTTAGCGTGCGTAGATCTGCGTCAACTGGAAATCTGTTATCGTGAGTAAATTGTTTAATTTCCTTCATTTAGTAAAACCATTTTGATGTATGATTAATTTAATTACTGCAAGAATTAAATTTATTCCTGTCATCAATTCTTAAGGGCAGATTCCTCCTGTTAGCCATTAGCGTGCAAAGATGTGTTTCTAATGAACGCTATTGAAAATTGTACTGTAAAGCATTTTTGTTCCTTGAACAATTAGGAATATTAAGCAGCAAATTTAATTTTCTGCCAAAATTAACTTTCTTTCAGATATCAAGTCTTAAGTAAGGATTCTTTCTGTCTCCTGTGTAGTTGAGCATCAAATGACTTCATTCTGACATTTATTTTCTTTTCCTGTTGCATAGTTGAAACTATTTAGGGCCATTCCTCCGTCACATGTGGGACAAAAATACGCTTAAATTTCATTAACATTTCATCATATCTCTTAATATTTTAATGAAACTGGGGTAAGCAATTATTTTAATCTTTAAATTTGATACAAAGATACTTCTGAAACAATTTTGTTATTTAAATTAAAATTTATTTACATGCGTCACGTGCTGAACATCTAAAGTCAACCTCTGGTAACTTGCTTGTGGATAAGCTAATATTTTTGCTCTATTAATACAGCAATGACGAAACAAATTGCAGATTTTGAAAGCTATGGTTCCAATGTAAAGGAAACATATCTCATAAGTTTAGAAATAATTATTTAAACCATTGAAGAAAAAAAATATGCCTATTCCATTGAAAATGGTCATTTTGTCCCACATGTGACAGTTTCTGTATTTCATAAAAAAGAAATAATTTTAGAAGAAAGTTTTGGCTAAAGAAATCACACATGCATTTGTGATGTCTTAAGCAACAAAATTTTGTTCATTATCCTTTTTAATTATTATTTTTTATGAAATATACAAAGCGTCACATGCGGGAAAAAATTACCGTTTTCCGTGGAATAGCCCTTTAACTGTTCAATTTCCCGGCAAAATATTTCCTTCAAAAATTAAATCTGTAAAGGTTCTTCCTGTTAAGTCCCCTTCCCTTCAACTATCATATCTTTTCTTCTTGTTGAATATTCTCCCTATTAGCCTTCCCGGATGTGCCAAAAATGAACATTTATTAATTTTCATATTCTTGGTGTCGGAAATCAGTATGCTGTTTAATTTATTGTCAAAATTCATGAATTTTAGGTATTATTCTTATCCAGCATTATAGATGTGTAACAAATAGGTATTTATCATGAGTAAAATACTTATTTCCTAATCCTTACATAATTGAAACTATTTAGCTGTTTAATTCATTACTTAAAATTATATGCCAGATTTTTAATCTCTACTGAACTTTAACTTTGTCTAGCAACAAATGAAAGATTTTTGTAGTTTGCTAAGAGCTAAATTATTTAAGCATGAAACACTATTCTATTAAATTAGTAGGGCACCTGATACATTTGTCAATAGAACCTGAAGTATAAGTTCACCTTTCAGTGAGCAGTCATTGTTACAGCAATGATTGAAATCTTTGAGATTGTGGGTTTTTCACTGGTCAGTCATCAGTTCCAAGTTCATCTGATGCACAAAATTTCTGCGGACATGTGTATAAAAATGCTTTATTTCAGTGTGCCCAAAGTTTAATGTTCTATTTGTATTATGAATACATTTTTCGCTTATTGTTTATTTTTCAGAAGGGTTCCTCCATGTTAGTTTACCAAGATGTCAATTGTTTAATCCTGAATAGCGAGAAGATGAATGATTTCATGGAAACTTAAAGCACGACACTAGTTGAATTTAGACTTTGCATGACAGTTACTTTATTAAAGTCTGCTGCAAAGTCTTAATTTTGCTGGTAATAATGCTTTAACTGGACCTTTCAATGAACAAGAACAACCATTAGAATCTTTGAAATGGTGGGTCTATGCTTTGCAGTCAGAAATCAGTATTAAGTTCATCTGATGCACAAATTTCCTGTGGGATAAGTATAAAAATAATTATTTCAATGTGCCCAAAGTTGAATGTTCAATTTGTATTGTGAATCTTACTAATATTATATATGCGAAAGTTTGTCTGTATGGATGGATGTATGGATGGATGTATGGATGTTTGTTACTCTTTCACACAAAAACTACTGAACGGATTTTGATTAAACTTTACAATAATATAGCTTATGCATTAGAATAACACATAGGGTAGTTTTCGTCCCGTTATGGGGGGCAAAACCCCCTTAGGGGGCAATAAAACACAATTTTTGTATAAATTCTCTAATATTGGGATGAAAATATACTTGCACATATTTACATTATATGTCCATCGAAAGCTCTGATTTTTCTGCTGAAGATGGCACCTGTTCGAAATTTCTAAGTAGAATAAAAAACGAGTTATGAGCTTTTTAGATCCATGTTCGAAGGCTTTCCTCAACTCAATACAGTATTTAGTGTATCATCTCAACTCCCTGTCGATAGCGACAATCGTTGTATTGTTGACTTTCTTTGCTTTTCGTGATTATTCAAGGCTTTTCTCAAGTCAAATCTTGAAGTAAGATTTTTGCACAAAATTGGCAAATAATACATGATTTGGCTGATGATTTTCCATTTAAACGGAACTTTAATGTAATTAATGGTTTTTATTATTATTTATGCTGATTGAACACTTACTCATTATCCAAATAACCAGCAGATCGCCAAAATTTTTGCAGAAAGATTTCCGTAGCTGATTCATTTGGCAGTTTTTTCAACGTTGCTGTTTTTGAAGCCGAAGACTACGTCATAATGTTTCTCAGCTTTCACCATGTAAACAAAATATCGCCAATCAAAGAATTTTCAAAAGACTTTTTTACTGTGTTAAATAATCCAGCAACTAAATTAGGCAAATCCATAAACAGCACAAAAACTTCAATTAATTTTTCTTTTTGCACAATTTCAAACAATCACCAAATTTTATTACTTATTTTGGTAACATTTCGGATGAAACTGTTAAGCGCCATTTTATGGTGACCAAAAATATCTCAGCATCTGGCGACGATATCTCTGTAACGAAAATTAATATCATATCGTTTTACAAAGTAAGGAAAGAATGGGGGAGCATCATCGAAGGTACCCCGAAACGACTTTCGCAAATTCGGTAAAATCGCACCAAGAGCCATAATGATTGAAATTTCCCGAAATAACTAAAGCAAGTATAAGGGGATTACGAGCGCAGCTACTTTTTTTAATCACTTCGTACTTCATTAGCCATACAGAGAAGGTTTTAGACTCCATGTTAAAAAAAAGTATCAACAGATTAATCTTTTTAAATATGAGAAGATTAATTTCATGTTTTTTAAATTTGTATATGCTTAAATATAGTGCTTTCGTTTCTAAATCAATACTACTTTGTTCTTTATACTTATTGCTATTTTAGTTTTATGGGTAAGGAAGAAACTCGATTTTTAATCATGTCAAAAAGATGTGTTTTAAATTCTTTCACTTAAAGCAGAAAACAAAAGCAAGTAACGATTTTTTCTAATAATTATTACTGACCCAGGCAACGCCGGGTATTTTTCCTAGTTATGAATACATTTTTTGCTTATTGTATATTTTTCAGAAGGGTTTTTCCATGTTAGTTTTCCAAGATGGCAATTGTTTGATCCTGAATAGCGAGAAGCTGGATGATTTCATGGAAACTTAAAGCATGACACTAGTTGAATTTAGACCTTGCATGACAGTTACTTTATTAAAGTCCTAATTTTGCTGGTAATAATGCTTTAACTGGACCTTTCAATGAGTAAGAACAACCAATAGAATCTTTGAAATGGTGGGTCTATGCTTTGCAGCCAGAAATCAGTTTTAAGTTCATCTGATGCACAAACTTCCCGTGAATATAAGTATAAAAATAATTATTTCAATGTGGCCCAAAGTTGAATGTTCAATTTGTATTGTGAATTATGAATACATTTTTGTTTATTAATGTATCTGTTTTTCAGAAGGGTTCCATAGTTTACCAAGATGTCAATTGTTTGATCCTGAATAATGAGAAGATGGATGAGGTTATAGAAACTTAAAGCACACTAGTTGAATTTAGAACTTGCACAACAGTTACTTTATTAAAGTCTGCTGTGAAGTACTAATTTTGCTGGCAATAATGCTTTAAAACCGACTTGTTAAAATTCAAGTGCATTCAACATCAGTCATATAGTGTAGTCTAAATATATGATTCTTGTGTCTGATGTATTAAAAAGCATTTACAGAATTAATATAAAGGGATGTTGTCACTTAATTTATGACTAAAACCCTCTTTATAAATGCTAACATTTTTTAGGCTAATTTTCCTCGAGATAAAAAGTTTGGTTTGAATATTTTTACTTGGTCACAGATATATTTTATTTCTGGTACAATTATTTTGCTTAGAATTGTAACACAGCCGGCTTAAAAAAAATCTGTATTATTCTATTTTAAAACAAATTCTTGCTGTTATCATACCAAGAATGAATATGCTTTTCTAAGTTATTCCTGTAGTTAGCTCTACTCTAGTTTTTCCTGGTGCATAAGTTTCATAAATGTCAAAAGAAAAGCATTTACAAAACTTCTTTGGCATGCTGGCATTAAAACTTGGAGATCACTATCTGTAATTTTATGGTGTAAGAAATTAGGGGTATGAGGAAAGTAGAAATTAAGCAAAGTATTCTAGTAAGTGAAGAAAATGAGCATTAAATCAACGTTGCATTTTAAGTAAAAGGTATCAGCAAAAACTTAAGTGTATAATAGTAGTGGTATATATGCTTTATGTTATTGACATATATAGTTTTTTCAATTATGTATTTAAATATTAAATTTCAAAGCTATAGTTAAAATAGAAAATTATTGTCTTTCTTTGGGTCAAATATATTTTTCTTGTACTTTATTGTTTTCTACAAAAGCACTATATTAGTAGTTAATGGTAAAAATAATATAGTAGTTTGGTAACAAGTTTAGCATGATAGTCATTAGGCATGTATTTCCCGTGGGGATTTTAAAAAGATCATCCTTTCAAATTAACAGAGGAGTAATTTTAAGCTATATTCATGTTTCAATGTCAAGAACATTTGAGCAAGAGCATTAAAAATATTCGCACCATGTTGAATAAGTGCTGAGAAGCATGTGGAGACATTCCTCAATTTATCATACCATCCTATTTTTAAGAATGTTTTATTCTGGATTTAGTTATATGCTGTAATTGTGTTTTTCAGTGTTAGCATTTAAACAACACACATTACAATTATAAGAGGGTAATTTTGCTTCTAAATTAAAATAAAACCACAACATTATATTTTGCATATGCTTCACACTTAGCAGGTTTTATTTTATAATACAGTCAATGTAATTGACGTTCGATTTTAACAAATTTACTGTAGTACATTCGTCCCTGGTATAACATGGTACTTGCGCAACACGGTTTCGATATTACACAGTACGAAACTTCAATTTAATACTTCATGGTTTTGATATAACACGAAAGTTATCTTTAATAAAGAAGACATTTCTTTTTTGTTTAATACATTCTGTTAATGTTTGATAACTCTAATGATGTTTTACTTTGTTTTTCATGAAACTTGGTTTCGATATCACACGATAGACATGCTTTGATTTACATTATTTCTAAGTCTCGTATAACACGGTTTCGATACAACACGATACATATTGACATGATTTTTACTATGTACATGATTAATTAGTGTAAAAAAATATGTTAAGAAGTTTAAAAAAGTCTCGTATAACACGATTTCGATACTACACGGAACGAATACGAGAGACGCCTGTATATTTACAAGAAAATTATCCAGCTTTATATATTAAATAGTTTTATTAAGAATTGTTATTTAACTTTATGTTTCACATAGAGTTTTATTAAGAGTTTGTCAAATTTTAATCTATTCAGAATTATATCATGTATCATATGAAACACATTACTTGGAAAATTCATTTCTATTTTAAACAAGTGTTATCGTTTTTTTTTCTCCTTAATCCGTTTGCTATATGAACATTTTTCTGTATTAAACGTTTTTTTTTTAAAATTACTAAAAAGTCATAGTTTTGATTTTGATTTTTTTTTTTTTTTTTTTTTAATGAAGGCTATTTTGAGTGTACAAGCACCTGACAGGCTCGTCATTTCAAAAAAAAAAAAAAAAAAAACCAAGGGAACGATGCGGAAAATACTCAGTTTCTATTGCAGGAGAAAAATCAAGAGTAGGGAATGTTTAAACGGGCGGGGGGGGGGGGTGCACCCCTAGTCACGTTAATTTAATGTCTGTTACTCATGGAGTAGGAGAGGAGAGGAATTTTTTTAGTTTGTCAGTTTAAACATACATTTGCCCTTTGTATACTTATATGCACATATTATATAAATTGGGCTAAGTAAATAACTTAATGAAGTAGTGACTTGCTCCTTGCCTTTTCGCTGCAATAAATTAATAAATAATAGTTTAACGTAACAAATCGGTGGGTAGCCTTAAGTCCAGGTAGGTTTGCGTTTTCTTTGAAGTGGAAGGGGGGGGGGAATTCTAACATATTCTCTATTAGGGGGCAGCACAATAGGAAATATTTTTCTGCGGTCCTTCATTTCGAAATTTGACATGGAGGGAGGGGGGTGTGCACTCAATGGGGAATTGACTTGGGGGAAAACAACGAAAAACACGCCCGCTATCCACTTATAACTAATAAAAAGCATTATTTTTCCAAAGCAAGGGGGACTTTCGACCTTCCTCCCTTTCGTCCACATGGAGGGGGGGGTGGCAAGTGGGGGCTCAAGCCCCACCTTGGAAAATAGAACTTCCTTGCTTTTAGTACTTTTTTTCTAGCAAGAAAGTAAAAACATTTCTCCAGCCATTAATGAATAAATTATTAAAAATGTCAAATTTTAATAACTCTAAACTGTACTGAAATCGGTTTCTATGCGGAAAGTATCTTACTAAACTATGGAAAAAATATCTGACCCCCTCCCCCCTTAAAATTTTGCTTATGCGCGCCCATGCCCCGAAACCCCTAAATGACGACGGACTTACTTGTGGCTCATTAGCAATCTTCGTGTTTTCATAAGCACTCAAGGATTAGTGAGAATTGCTTGAGACTCAATGAAGGTGCTCCCACCCCCCTCCCAAAGCCCAATATCTAAGGTTGTGCTCCTGTTTTTGGGCGTCCACTGATGTCCTGTGAATTTCTTCATTTGCAAGGAAGTACTGCTTGAGCTATTTACTCACGTTCTTAATAAGTCATACATATCATTTTATTACCAATCTCTGAACTCTCAATATTTATTGCCACAGAATCCAACTATTTATTGCTGCTTTTTCCAAAGCTTATGCATAACGGCATGGAGTTGGAAAAGCGATATACAGTTTATTTTGACACAAAAGTTAATATTGTTTCTCTTGAAAGTTGCGTATGCTGTATCTATGTTACAAAAAAAGAAAAGAGAGAAAATATTAAAAATTTTAATGAACCATTTCTAATGAAAAATGTTACAACTATTATTTTGCAGAAAAAGTTTGCAAAATTACTGCATTTAGGGGTTCCCCCCTCCGCTTAAGAGCAACGATGCACCCCTCCAAAATAAGACCCCATAACAGGGAAAATACCAACTCGAAATACTTTCCCCCCATAACAATTTCGATGGTGCAGCGCTCCATGGCCTCTCCAAGGTGGGTACCCCTCTGCATCTATGTGTTTCGTAGTTGTCCCCTCCCCCAGTCGTGAGCAGCACCCAGGATACCCCTTAAAATTTCTATGGTGCGGTTCGTGCCACGATCCCCTTGAGTGGGCACTCAAGGGGGTCAATTAATATGTTATCAAAATTAAGGTAGTTAGTACAACGAGGGGGCCTCCGTAGCTCTGTGGTAGAAGCTTCGTCTTCCAAGCCGAAGATCGTGGGTTCGAATCCCGCCTGTGCCTTGAGTGTTATTTCCTTTTCTAGTGTTGTAAATCTTTCTTGTGTGTGTCCGGAGCCAAGGCGCTTGGCACGTAGTCCTCTATCTATGTGAAGCTGTCTAAAATAAATAGATAAATAAAGTGCAACGAGTGGGACTTCAAAGCAGACAGCATGATTGAAATTTTTAGGGAGAGGAGGGTTTGCTAAAAGTTGTCTTTGCCGTTTTTAGGGGATCTCATTTTGGGGATGCATTTGAGGGGAGGGGACGTCATTGTTCTTGAGGGGGAAGAGGAGCATCTCTGATTTAGGAAAGATTTTTTTTTGGTGCAAATGGAATTTTATAAAAAATGCGAAAAAACTGTAACGTCATTTAGTTTGTTTTATTATAATTCAAAATATATAACTGTAGAATACAGAACGAACCAGTTTATATTCTTAAACTAATTTGCATTTAATGATGTTTACCATTCTTGAAAATACCAATACATGAAAAAAAGTACACTTAAAATCGGAAAGAACATACTCCTTCAGGAAGTGTTTCCAAAAAGGAGAAATAAACTGCAACTGTATTGTTTATGGTATCGCACTTTTTTTTTGGCATCATGTTCGTCGTTGATAAGAATTCGCCTTGAAATAGATAAAGTCGCCAATATGGTAACCATGGACCCAGGATCGTTCCTGCATTGACCGACGTGTTCTTTTAAAATTAAGCAAAATTCCAGGCAAATGACAAACAGTAAATTTTATTTTTGAAATTATATTAAGAAGATAAAATTCTATCGATGGTTAGATAAGTCTTTTGGTCGTGCTGTGTTGAAAACCGCTGTTTTTGTATGATCACAGATTAAAAATGATTTTAAGAAACTTTACATCTTTGTCTAACCAAGCTATTTGTAGTGTTTTCGTCAAACAAGCACATAAAGTTACATTTAACGTACTTAGAAATTGGGTATTAAAAGTAAACTTACATAATGCCCCGCTTGATTGCCTTCCCAAAACACAAAACTATTCCCATTATTTTATAGAAGACGGACTACGATACGTATATCCATATCAATATGAGTTTTCAAACTTTTGCAAACAGCGATGGATGGGCAGAAGATTGATTGATATTTACTCCGAAGAATTTCCATTGTATCCAGTTGAAGAATATCTTCGACGTATATCAACAGGTATGGTCAAAATTAATGGCAAGTCGATGGGAGCAGATTATGTTTTAAAAAGCAATGATCACATTAGTTCTATCATTCATAGGCATGAACTTGCAGTTTTAGCCATGCCAATCCGAATACTGTTTGAAGATGATGAATTTTTAGTCGTAAACAAGCCTCCATCAATACCAGTGCATCCATGTGGCCTTTTTAACCGCAATACAGTTACAAATATTTTAAGCTATGAAAGAAAATATCGTGACCTGTTTTTAATCCATCGCATAGATAGACTGACATCTGGAGTTCTTATTATGGCCAAAACAAAAGACATGTCTCGAAAACTCCATGAGCAAATAAATACACGCAATGTGAAAAAAGTATATCTTTGTAGAGTAGAAGGCAACTTTCCTGATAAGCAAATAACTTGCAGTGTCCCAATAAAAAAATACAGGCGTAAAATTAATGTATCACTTGTACACCCTCATGGGAAAAAATCAGTGACTGAATTTCAGAAAATTAGTTACAATGGTAAATCCAGCGTTGTACTTTGCAAACCTTTTACAGGAAGAACTCACCAAATTAGAGTTCATTTGCAATACTTGGGGCATCCAATACTGAATGATCCATTATATAACAATGAAGCATTTGGAGCAACCAAAGGCAAACATGGCATAATAAATAAAACCATAGATGAATTACTGAGTGATTTGCATAAAGTTATTGTATGTGATTTATGGGACAATAATATAGTATCAGGACCTAATGAAATTGATAAGTTTTTGATTAATAAAACAGATTCACATTTAGATTATGAATTAGAAAGTGCTTACGCAAAAAATTTATCTGCATTTACTTTTGACAAGCATTGTTATTTCTGTTCAAACAATATCGAGTGCAAACAAACACATTTTGGTATGTTTCTTCATGCATGGAAGTATCAAGGTGAAGATTGGGAATTCAAAACTGATATCCCAACTTGGGCTTCAAAAAACTTTAGTGCTGTCTAAGGATTATTGTTTCTATTACGTTAGAAAATTTTAGCACTGTCTCCAGATTATTTATTTCCAATTTAATCTTCATAAAAAATAAAAAGAATATTTCAAACAATGTGAGAAAATTTTAATTTAATAAACTTTATACTTATTTAATATAAATATGAAAAAAAAAAAAAACACCCTCTTGTTAGTATGTGTAATTGAAGCAGGCACAAATCCAGGACTAGAATTTGGAGCAGGGGGCACCCACCAAGGGGGAAGGGGTGTCATGGGCCCCCACTTTTTTGGAGGGGATTGCAAATATAGGGGGAAGCATCCTTGATTTAGAGGGAGCAAATCCAAGAGTTCTGAGAGATTTAGAAAATCCACCTCTGAGGTACCATAAAGTACTTCACAAAAAAAGAAAAAGAAAACATTATTGTTTTCCCTCCCTATAACACTAAATTCCTCCTTGTCCGCCTTTCCGAAAGACCAGTCTGCTTTTTGTCAGTTGTTGCACCTCACGGAATCAAGAATTTTTCAAAAGAGAAACATTTTATGAAACCTGGTATTTTCCCCTTAGATATTCTCATTAATCGGCAATTTTGCCGCGTCCGAGTCGATTCAGAACACGAGAACCTCTCGAACTGCAGTTCCCTCTTGCCCCCTGTCTTTTGCTATGGAGTGTGTTGCATCCAAAAATGACGAATTTCCGTTTCTTCTTTCAACTTAGCTGGGTTGTGACCTTGAAATTCGGCCCCTTAATTATTTGAAATTCGTACTTTTAAATCTTACTGAATTGTGAGTCTATGGTCCCAAGAGTTGTGCCGTTAGTCATTTTTAACTGAAGAAAATAATCTTTCTTCGATGTTGTTCCATTTTTCAAGTAAAGCATATTTGTATTTGCTTCATTGGAATAAATTTTCTGATTGTTATTTACCGCCTTTGTACTGAGGAATTATTTAGTAAGCATCTATGCATCCATCATTAGTAAATTGCGAAGGTAGCATTAAATGTAACAAACACAGACATGTGCATTTAACTATAAATTACCAGGTGAAAATTTCTGTTATTTACTGCGTTACAAGAAAATAATTAAAAAAAGGTAAATGCAAGGTAAATTTTCTTGTGTTCTTTTTTTTTTTAACCCTAAATTTCTTCAAGTTAAAATTACTTGCTATTTCTTGCACTAGAATATATTTTACTAACATCACATAAAAGAACGGAAAAAAAAGTCAATACCTACCGTATATACTCGCGTATAGGTCGATCTCGCGTATAAGTCGATCTCGCGTATAAGTCGACCCCCCCTTTTTCAGAGAAAAATCTAAAACCCGCGTATAAGTCGACCCCCATACTTTCCAAAAACATCGCGAATTATTTTCAAAGAAATTTCAAAATAATGAACACATTTATTTACAAATAAAATAGGAATTAAATAGGAAAACATTTCTAAAAGCCTTCAAACTCAGATTCCGAGTCGGATGCAAAAAAAAAATGTTCATTAAAGTCCGCTTCCGTCATCACCGCGTCATGGTATACATCGGCGGCTGCAGAATCGTCAATGATATCAGAGGTTGCGTCCGACAAACCTCACCGGTCAACCGGTAAGTAACCAGTTACTAACTGCGGCGTTCTATGATCAACCGGTTACCGCAGCGGTTACCATTCTAAGCAGTTGATTGGTTGATTTGAGCACGTGATCATTAGCTGTCACGTGATTAACTAACCGGTCGCTCCCGGTCGTGCTCGTCGAACGCACTCTCAGTCTGAATGGCGTGACTGTTGACGATAAATATTTTCATACGTTTCACGATACTTGTTAATTGCTGATTTGATCCTTAATAAAGAGGAATAAAATCATCTTTATTTATGTGTATTATTTAGGTTTTTTTAGTTATAATTTTTGAATAAGTTTACTTTTTCACACGATCAACTTATCAGCAACTACCTGTAAGCACACATCGGCATTTCTCGTAGCTTCCCAGCTCTCGTTGATCGGAAATTTTTTTTTCGGAAAATTTGACCCGCGTATAAGTCGACCCCCCTTCCTTTGATCTCATTTTTTGGACAAAATTTCTCGACTTATACGCGAGTATATACGGTACGTTATAAAATATGATATGCTTTCGAGAATACAGGATGATTACAAAATTGCTTCTAAGAATGGAAGTTATACCAATTTGAAAATGAAAGAATCAGAAGTGTTATCATTGTTATATTAATTTTGGAAGATTGATTTAAATCATTACTGGATTTTTAACCAAAATTATTCTAAGAGTTTTTACAAAAGATTGTCTTTAGACTTTGGAACATCAGATGACTGAGGAGCAAAAAATTTGCAAAGTGAGGCTATAAGAAATCTATAAGTTTTGTTTCCAAAAATTGGCTAGCTTTATGCATACATATTGTTGAAAATGTATCTAATTTGATGCTGCTGCATTATCGCAAACGGGACGAAGACTACCTTAATGATCAAAATTTGACTCCAAATTATGAAATTTTTGAGTCTGACACTTGCTTACTGCTAATAAAGACAGTAAAGTAACCAGGCTATAATCAAATATTGTCACGATAATTCCTAACAGAGCATATTGCCGTTTTCCCTGTAGTTGCTTATAATTATTTTCTTAATTTGAAAAAGACAGATTTGTATAGGAAGTTTTGTATCGGCAGAATAAACAGAACTCGTGTTTGGTGGTGAGATAGGTGGGTGCAATGCCTCCTCTTGATCTTTTAAATGAAGCATCAAATTGAAAACATCAGAGGAAAATTGCCAATAATGTTCAAATCATTTATGACCTTATAAAAAAACATTTATAAAAAGCAATCATTCACATTTTTTTCCAAAATGTTGTTAAAATAAAAATACATAGATGCTTAATTTCATTCATTATACATTCCATTACTCGCCAGGTAAAAGATCTCTCAGGTATTTGTTTGGCATGACAAAATTAAACCCCTAGTGTGTTTTTGCGTTGCAGAGAGCTCAAGTGTCTCCATCTGGTGGAAACTCGGCGTCAAAATTTCCTGTGCCAGTCCGCGCCTTAATGGTAGCATATGAAAGACTAGATGCCATATTGGTGTTTCGCACTAGGTATGAAAAGGCTAAAGCCTCTAACGAAGCCCCATTAGAAAGAAAAGAAATTCCATAACAGATTTTAAGATAGCTTATTTTACCAATTCGTTGCAAAAAAATAATAACAATAAAAATAAATAAATAAAATAAAAAAAAAAAACGGCAATACGCTTTTTTTAAAAAAATGATTGCAGCAAAGGAAGTCTCCGTCCCTCAAAGAGTTGATAGTTTGTTCAAGCTTTTAAATGATGGTTAGAAATGATAATTAGAAAATGGATAAAATTAGAAATTTCATTCAATTTCGTATCATCAAGAGAATGTTATAAACGTAAATAAATAAAGAACTTGTTCAAGTTTTTGAAATAAAACCTTGCTAATATTTTCGTCGAGAGGGTGGTTGAATTTTGCCAGAAATCTTGTTCAAATTGAACAGGGTGGCAGAATTACGTTATATAGCATTCATACAGTTATACATTCAACTCGATAGATATAGATTTCTTTATTTTTGCTAACAAAATGATTTGTACATATTTTGTTGAAATATATTACAAAGCTTTAATACTTTATTAAATTATCACCTGCGTTTTCCAAGTAATCCCTAGAACAGTTTTCGTTTTACAATTTTCTTTTATTGTGAACTTTTTATTAATAGGAATTATATCACTCATTTTCAAAGCATCAGAACAGAGGAAGCTTTTGTGATGGAATTTTTCTATCCATGTTTGGAAACTTAGTACGGGATAACTTTTAGTTTAATGTTAGTTTTATAAACTAACAATTTCTTTGCCACTTAATATAAAATTTTTGTTATCTAATTCTAATTAATTGCTCTATTAATTTCAATTATTTAATTATCATATTTTCATAATTAGTTTTAATTGGATTTATTTTTTAAACGTAAATAGGAGCTACTAATTTTGCTTCAGCTTGCCTCCTCTTTTGAAGTTTGTGCAACCTTGGACCCGCCACCCCCCCCCCCCCTTAACAAAGTTCTAGCTATGTGCCTGTCCCCGCCTTACTAACACAGCCAAAACAAGGGTTCTGGGTATGGGGGAGGATAATCTTAACTTTTCTTTTACTGTTCCAACCTCCTCTCTTTTCTTAGTATTTTATTACAAGGTAGCATATTACCTACTAATCTTCAAAATGTGTTGTGTAACATATTCTTATTCTTTCTTTTGCTGTTCAACATTTATAAATAACATAATTCTAAGTTAAGTTGAATGCCGGAATTTTTAGAAAAAATGCTACATAACTATTGTTCAAGATCTTTCTAAAATGTTTTCAATTTAAAAGTGTTTTATAATTTATTAATTTATGTTTGATTCAAAACATTTTTTTAAGTGTTAGTTTGTGTTAGTGAGATTTTACGAGTGGCGTAGCTAGACCCGACTTTCAGGGGGGGGGGTTACTTCTTTTATATATATATACTAGCCGCCTGCGGCAACCAGCCGGTCCACTTTCTTACGCCATTCGCCTTTCTATGCAAGCAGCCACCTATGGCGGCTGTTTGGCTAACTTCTCATTTAAATTTTTACTTCAAGTTGCCTACATAAATTCTTTAATTTTTACAATTATATGTTAATTATGTCATGTATGTATATAGTATCACTGGTACATTATTTTATCACTTTTTTGAGCATGTTATAAATTTTTTGAGTTTTAGTGGTATCATTTTCTTTTTCTTCTATAGTTTTAATTTTGTTTGGCTGTTTAAATAAATTTGGCAGCAGTATTAATCAATATTTCTCTACCTTTTGTTGTGCCATTCACATTTTTACGCCAAGATTGCCGCCTTCGACGGCTATCTACCTTTACGATCTATCTCTAAATTTTCTTATCCATCTCTATATATTTTAACCTCCCCGCCCATTTCCTAATAAAAACAAAGATCACTCAAAAAAAAAACACCTTTTTTTTATTTAAGTAGAGCAAAAAAAAAAAGTTATCTTCAAAATTCCCCATAGTGTGCAAAAAGTAGCATTTTACAAAGAAAAAAAAATCTCGCGGTTTTTATTGAATTAACTGTGCACAACTATGAAATGTAACGTAATATAGATGCAGCAAAACGTTCCAGCTTGAGGGGGGGGGGAATGGAAAAAGAAATACAGTGAAACTTCGATAACTCGAAATTGCAAGGAACGCGAAAAAAATTCGAGTTATCGAAAATTCGACTAATCGAAAACAAAATTAAAACTATAGAAGAAAAAGAAAATGATACCACTAAAACTCAAAAAATTTATAACATGCTCAAAAAAGTGATAAAATAATGTACCAGTGATACTATATACATACATGACATAATTAACATATAATTGTAAAAATTAAAGAATTTATGTAGGTTGAAAAACAAATTTAAATTTGTATGCATAATGAACAACTTTTTAACTTACCAAAAAAGACATAGGTATCATTTTTTAAAAAAATCTGTAATCAAACATTGCTTTTGCGCGGATATTTGTTCTTTCACTAAATAATCTTCGGATACTTTTAATGCGTCAAAGAGAGAGACTGGAACATTCGGACGCGATTCTACAAAAACGCGCAATATATCTGCTGCTCGTTTTGCATCTTGAATCGAAGGTAATTTTATCACTGGCTCAAATACTTCTACCTCTTCATCACCAGAATCTTTTTCGCTTTTTTCCGTTATCTTTGATAAAATTTCTTCATCTGTCGAGTATTCAGTCACTAAAAATCCGTCATCAACTGACACAAAATCCATAAAATCTCTGTCGGTAGGAATGTTCATTTTATTTTGTAAAATGCCCCACTCACTTTGAAAATTTACATCGTCCATATTTTCGTCTTCTTGGTATTCATTATCTAGCTCCAAACAAGATGCATCTTTTACAAAACCAGCCTTTTTAAAACAGTTAACAAGTGTCTGTTGTGTAACATCACTCCATGCTTTCCGCAGTTCCCGGAGACTGTCGAGCAGAGTAATGCAAGGAACCGAATTCTCTTCCAGACACTGTAGAATTGTTAATACAACACGTTTTCTGTAGCGAACCTTTAAATTTTTTATGATGCCCTGATCCATAGGCTGCATGATAGAAGTTGTGTTCGGTGGAAGAAATTCAAATTGAATTGCAGTTGAGTTATTTGCCGCTGCCTTGGGATGTGCAGGGCAATTATCAATAAACATTACAATTTTTCTTCCAGCTGAGATAAATTTATTATCTATTTTTTTAAGCCAAGAATTGAACACCTCTGAAGACATCCAGGCTTTACTATTGCTTGTGTAATCGACTGGCAAAGACGTGACGCTGTTAAAGCATCTCGGCTTCTTAGCCTTACCGATAACAAGCAAAGGCAGCTTCTCCGTGAATGACATATTGCTTGCTACCATAACAGTTATGCGTTCTTTGCTCCGCTTTCCACCCGAACATGTGTCACCTTTTATAGTAAAAGTTTTGTCAGGGAGACATTTGAAAAAAAGTCCCGTCTCATCTGCATTAAAAATATCATTTTCATTGTACTCCATTAGAATAGTTTTTAATACTTTTTCTTTCCATTCTTCGCAAATTTTTTCATCCACTACTGCGCTTTCGCCACAAATGGTTCGGTACACAATGTTGTGTCGAGTTTTAAATTTGTCTAGCCAACCTGTGCTAGCTTCAAAATTTGAAATGCCGATATTTTTTGCGAAAGTTTCTGCTTTTTCACGTATGATTGGTCCAGATAACGGAACATTTTTCTCTCTCGCTACTAGCATCCACTTTACTAAGGCTTCTTCAAGCTGTGGATACCTTCCATCCTTAAGGCGTTTTCTTTTTGCATTAAATTTTTCGTCAGCAACCGCTTGGAGGTAGACATTTCGGTTTTTAAAATTGTTGAAAGCGTACTTGGAGGCACACGAAACTTCAATGCAATGTCCTTCTTTTTTGCTATGCCTAAATCGACTTCTTTGATCAGCTCAACTTTTTCTTGCAAATTTAAAATTTTAAGTTTTCTCTTAGCCATTTTTTTAAGGTCTAAACTTTGAGGGATAAGCGAGACAGCCCCTCAATCACACGCTTTCTTTAACACATAAAGAAAAACAGCAAATTTAGAACGATCTTACAGCTTTGTAGAACAAAACGCTAATTCGAGAAAGAATCCCTTCTGTCGAGACAACAGTCCCCGCCCGACCTTTTTTCCCCAAAAGTGGATATTTCAGTCCTAAATGTACCGCCCCCCCCCTTTCTCTATTTTTTTCTGTCCCGGGCTCCGCAAAGTCAGAGATTTGGTCTCAACCTGTGCAGGTTTTTCTTTTTAAGAAAAAAAAAATGAAGCAAACAATACCTTTAGGAAAAAAAAAGATAAAACATTTACAAGGTTACCTACAAAATATCGAATTCCTATTTATTAGATCTACTTGGTCTAGAGAGACGCCTTTTGATGCAATGCAGTGGCGCCAGCATTTTTCTTTTTGTTCATACTAGAAGAAAAAAAAACGATTTCGACTTATAGAGTTACATTAGCATGGAAAATTTGACAAGGTCAGGGGGAAAAATTCGGCTCATCGAATATTTCGACTCAACGAAATTCGGTTTATCGAAAATAATTAACATGCATTCTCCGTTCAGTTGGACGGGAATTAATAACCACTTCGGCTTGTCGAAGTTCTCGACTCATCGAAGTTTGACTTATCGAAGTTTCACTGTAAATGCAATCCCTAAATAAAACAAAAAAAGGAAAGAAAAAAAGCAAGCTCTGCCGGAAAACACGTGGTCATCACGTCATAAAATGTAGAAGTAAGCTGTATAGTAAAATCAAAAGATAAACATTGTTTGCGATTAAGGTTCCATCGTAAATACTGAATCGAAATCCAAGTAGTGACGTCAGAGGCATAGAAGATCGAAGAACGCTTTTTTCGATTGATGCGTGGAAAGACATAATGTGTTCAGCATTAAAAAATTGTTAAAAAAAAAACTATTGCGTATTTTTAAGATTTTTTTTCTTCTGAAGAGGGCGAAATGGTTTTACTATTACCAACTTAAATTTTAGAAATGAGGCTTTGATACTTCTCGCAGGATGATATTAAAAAAAAAAAAAACCTGGAAAAATGCAAATTAAAGGTTTTTTGAAAAATTCATAAAAAATACAGAATTTGCTCTATCTTCAAAATTTTTTCATTCATCATATTTAAAATTAAATTTCCTACACTATAGTACAAAAAATATTTGTGTGGTGCGATGCGATTGGTTCGGGGTCTGTGAGGTAAAAAGTGCAAAAAAACACATAAAACATTAAATAACTTTTTTTCTAATTAAAATATCAAAAATCGAAGCCCGAGGTGCACATCTTCAGCAAAAACTGCACCTGTATACCAAATTTCATCTTTCTAGGCCTTACCGTTTTCCCGAGATGCGCGCCACACACACACACACACAAACATCTTATTTTATTATATGTATATATATATATATATATATATATATATATATATATATATATATATATATATATATATATATATATATATATATATATGTATAATCGCTTGGAATTTTTTCCTTTTCTTCCTTTTTTTTTTCTTTCTCTTCTCTCCTTTTTCTCTTTTTTTTGAGACTAACTTTTCGGGGGGGGGGGGGGGGGGGTTTGTCCCCAAACCCCCTCCCCCCTTAGCTACGCCCCTGGATTTTACCATATTCTTCCAAAGCTGTACACAATGAAGAATCATTTTCTGTCACAATAAACCAATAATGTTCGATGAATCAGGCAGTTGAGACACTAACAATGGTTTATCAATTGATTAAGTGGCATAAACACACCTCAATTTATGTTTGAAGATCTACGATGTTGTTTTCCCAATTCAGATTGGTTTTTGTTTCTAAAAAAAATTGATTTTAAAAGTTTAAAAATTTAAATAAATTTTCCTTTTCTGTGTTGATATATATGACTTAAAACTTCAATAACTCCCAAGGGCTGTTTCATACTTTGTCTTGGGAAAAGTGGAATAACATAGTTATGTAAATATGAGGGAGTATTATAGAAGCAGATGCAATTGGATTTCGCAATGTGTGAAAAATAGGGGCTGACAAGTAAAAGCGTAAGAAACAGCTAAGATGCTTAAATTTTGCACCTAAATTGTAGAATTTGATAAATATTCTTGAATCTAAATCCATGACCAGATGTCAGTTTCCATGACTTTTGAGCATTTTTTGCTGAAAATCATGACTTTCCACGACCATTTTCGGTCATAGTCGAAATGAAAGACTTTCCATACGAGCGAACATATTAATTAAATAAAATTGTTTAGAGTTTGTAAGCTGGGAAAAATCTGCTTGCAGGCCGTATTTGGCCTGCTGGCTGTAGGTTGGAGAACCCTGAGCTAGATCATGCTTAATGCCTGCACTTGTTTCAGTAAAGTTATATTATTGCAATTTACATGATATTCAATTAATTAGTGATATAATATTAATTAACACTAGAAAGACGGCGTTTTGCGTATACCTAGAAAGACTAGCAGCGGTCACTTTGACCGCAATAGTGAAAAGATTGGAAATTTTTTCCTTTCGGGATTTTTAACTATTGAAAAGATTTGTTTTAACATGCCAGAATTTGATTTATCAATTTAATCGTAATATAGTCTGCAAATAAGTCTCAGATAGCTTTTTTTTTAATTTTATGTTCGATCAAGTCAAATATATGCTTTACACAATTGGCATTGAAAAAGAGCAAATTTGTACAAAAAAGAGGAAATTTTCTTAGCATGCAATAACTAACAAGTACTATAATCAACCATGCATGTGTTTGGTGTAAAAAATATTTAAATAGCTCAAGATTTCGTACATTACTATCTTTTACAGTATTTCGAAATACTTATGTTATCAGGTCCCCTGTATGTTAGCCATTAACAGTTTTCTTTTTTTTTTGGCAATCAGAACAAATGCTCGTAGATTTATTTCCGCATAGTTGAATTTCACACAATTTTAATCTTTTTCCTGAGGTAGATACTTATTTACATGCAGCAAAATTGATCAGTGGAGGTGGCTTGGAGGAAATAAGAGAAATATTTGATTTTATGTTTTTGAAATTTTCCCCTTTTTTTTCAGTGTCGGGCCCTTGTCCCATTTCCGTTCACTGCTTTTTATATATTGATCATCAGTTTTTATTATTGAGGTTTCTTCAAATTCTAACTCAGAAGAACAATCCTTTTCTGCAAATCTAGGCTCCGAAAAATATTTTCAATAATCTCATGAAAGCTAAATATTCTCATCGCTAGGAATATGTTTCTCTTCAGATAAGTCAGACTGTTCATTAGAACCATAATCTATTTTAGATAAATCCGCAACAGTTTCAGGAATTAATGCTCCTATAAGTTTTGCTTGTCAACGGCTCTTCTCGACATCATAAAGATAATTATGTGACTGAGCACTTCATTATCATCTAAGAAAACAAACATCAATGCTTCAAGCAAAGTACAAGTTTTGGTGCACAAAAGTATTCCAGCAAACATTTTTGGAATTTATCTGTGTATATTTACTTCTTTTTAGACACAAAGTTATTTCACGTGTCGAGTCGCATGCGTTTCAAATTTACCTTTCTCAACTTTGCCACCTGTGCAGATAGCAGAAAACTGAAACCATGCAACCAGCAGGTGTTTCGCATTTTCCTAACAGTTCAAAGAATTAAACCTGACCAGCAAATACTACTCAAACTCAAAAGAACATTACTCACCCTGATAACTAACAATAGTCCATAGTGCACACAACTGATAAGAGAAAAATGAAGAAAACGGATGCATAAAGAAAGGTTCACTTAGCGGTCAAAATGACCGCAGTCAGTCTTTCTAGACATAAACATTGATAGCGACTATAATAATCACCCTAAAGAAAAAAAAAAATAGTGTTGTAAGATCTTAATAAATAGTTAGGAAAAGTCGATGAAGGAAAAAGAGTTTGAAAATTAAACACAGCAAATATGAGCATTTAAAAATCGTTTGCGGTTAAAATGACCGCTTCCGTCTTTCTAGTGTTAAATGGTTATGAAGCCAATTAGAAAAGGCCACTTTTCAAAGCATTACTTTTGAATATAATTAATTGTACATACTTCATGTGAATTATAATTTGCTGGAAAAATTTACAAATAAAACTTACCTTTTAGCAAGAATTTAAATTTCTGAGTTATTGACAGTTTAAACCAGTTAGACTCTCGTCACGACAAAAACCGGCACAAGAACTGAGATGGCCACAGTAGACTGTGGCGGCACCTTGGACTGCTGCACCAATGAGTTTAGTATATAGCTACAGAGGTGGAAAAAACTCAGCTCTCCAGAGTTTTTTTAATCAACCTTTCCAGTCATTTACAATTAAAGCATAATTATGCTGAAATTAGTATAATCATTGTAATGGTACATAAATTTGAGTAGTTTTTTATGATAAAAAGTTTACAGCAGTTTTTTTGCATCCCTATTGAAAACTAGAAAGCCGCCCATCAAGGTATGATGGGTGAAAAATGCTAATACATTTGAACGAAGCCACTGCCTGTTTGGTGATAGTTTGAGAGTGAAATTGTAACTCTAACTCCAGTAGATTAACCCTAAACTTCAGTAGGTAGTGTTCACTGTTGACTATTTTTTCGTTTCTTCATTCCCCTGAAATGAGTCTTTGAGTCTTACCAGTAAACAGTTAAGTTACAGGATCAAGTTCAGCCTTGTCGCAACAAAGCTTTTCCCTGCATGTTAAACATTAGCAAAACATTTTATCAAATTGTCATGACGTGGGGCAAGTTTCATTGTTGAAACACGCGGGTTATTCAATCATCGGCCATTATTTATATGAGGATACAGAGAAATAACTCTTAAGAATCTACTTGCTCAGCCCTTTACCTTACTGTCAAATTTAATACAATCTTATGGGGGAAAAAAGGTTCCCCACAGTTGACAAAGTGTTTTAGAATATTATTTTACAATTAAAAGCATAGCTTACAAAATGAATGAAAATGTAGTTTATGAGTTTTTCACTTGTGGAATTGTTTCTTGAAGAGTTTATGGAAAAAAAGTATATACTCAATAAATTCTTTCATATTCTGATTATATTTTATAGGGTAATCAAAATTTAAAAAGAAGAAAGGGGGGAATTAAAAATTGCTAAATAATCCTAGCTAAGTAGTTTGATTAAAACCCAAAGCGAGGTCACTGTGACCCCCAAAACATTTCTGTATTTAGCAAATTTGAAAACAATATTGCCATATTGCCTTTTTTAAATGGCACCAATATCTCTTATTAGATGTAGGTATGTGTTGATGCTTGTATTTTCTCATTTGAGATATAACTCAGAGTTTCATCTGATAAATCAGGAATTCCCCCCCCCCCCAATGTAAGTTTGGGCTGTATCTAATTTCAGCTGTAGTTAATAAATAAATAAATAAATAAATATATATATATATATATATATATATATATATATATATATATATATATATATATATATATATATATATATATATGTTATGACCAATGTGTAGCAACTGACATTACAAGTATAGTAGAATGAAATTAAGTTCTCACTTTGTAACTGCATACATATACTTATTATTGAATATATTTTAACATAACTTGATTTAAATAAATAATTTTTATTTAACACACTTACAAAATATATTTACAATATTCACATTCATTATATATTATTCAGGATAAATCAATTACTATAAATTAGAGTAAGTTCTTTGGGAAAGTATGATAAGAGCTTGAGATGGAGATAAACTGAACACTCCAAGCTCTTGGAGAGCATTGGTTTTAGCCTCTGGACTGTCTTCACACTTCAATGTTTCTTTTAAAAGCATAGCAGGAGCACTGTTTAAATTTAGCAATGCAGAAGCATCTCGAACTCTGGAAAAAAGTTAACATAATTGATTTATCCACACAATTACTAAAAAAGTTAAACCTGAGCAATATTTGCATGTATATAACCTTGAAATTGAAATCAAGCATTTCTGTACGTTTATCTTCTAAGTTTTTTTTTCTGAGGGGGAGAGTTTAAAAATGTATGTTACTAAAAAAGCTGTAAAATGGAGAACGATTACTTATGAAATTCGCGAGCGTCAAATTGATGCCTTCATAAAATTATAAACCTTCAATTGCATTAAAAATCTTTTTTGTATGATTTTTATATGCAATAGGCCCTGAACAAAATACAGCAGAACTTTAAAAAAAGTGTTTGTAGTATTGAATGTATTTAAAGTATTGTACAAACAAAAACACCAAATAATAGATTTAAAAAAAAAGTAAAGCTGGGCACTTTTGTGGAAAAACGAACATTTTGTCCTACACGTGACATTAACTTAAAAGAATACTAACCAAAATTTCGTTGCTCCAAATATCACAAATGTATTTGTGATTTCTTAAGCAAAAAGTTTTATTCAGTACCTTTTAAAATTTTTACTTTTTAATGAAGTATATGAGCTGTCACCTGTGGGACAAAATTACAGTTTTTTATGGAATGGCCCAGCTATTTTTATTTTATGAAAAAAAAAAGCCTTCCAAGACACTTTTGTAATTGATTGTTTTTACGCTGAAAAAAAAAAAACATTGTAAATTTTTTAATCATTTAATTTTTAAAAAATTTTTCATATAGTTTTGGAAAAAAAAAAAAACAATTAGTTCAATGCTTGAAATTACATTTTGAACATGGAATAGATATTCAACAGATACTTTTAAAGTTACAAATGAATCAAATAATTAACAATTCTGCAAATTGGAGTTTGATTTATCAGCATACTGCTGTAACAAAAAAATACTGATCTGTTTGACACAGCAGAAGAATTACCAGCAGCTTTTAATGTTTGAAAAAACATGTAAAGAACAAAGTTCATCCATGATACTCACTACAAAATAAATTAGTATATTGGCAGCAAACTATTTATTTGTCTAGAAGACTAGCAATTTCTTTAATGCATATGGACATACTAATATAGCTCTAATTGGTTTAGAGCTACCTACGTTTTTAAAGCTACCAGAAGTAAAATATTAAAATCAAAAGCTATTGAGCACATGGGCGCCCATATGCAAAGTTGCAAGGGGGGGGGGGGGCTCAAATATTTTCATTGTGGTTTAGCAGAATATTTTCCCCGTGGGAACCAATTTTAGGACAGATTAGAGTCATTTAAATTTGACATTTTTAATAATTTATTCATTTCTGGATGGAGAAGAAATGTTTTTACATTTTTACAAAGAAAAAAGTACTAAAAGCAAGGAAGTTCTAACTTCTGGGGGGGGCTCGAGCCCCCCCCCCCTTGCCTCCTTATATGGGTGCCCTTGATTGAGCACTAAACAAAATTTTGTGTTCTAAGCTTAAAAACTAGTATTTGGCCGTCACTTAGGTTACCACTTTGATAGGTTGCATGAGTAAACTATTTTTGGTCGGGGAACACTTCTTAAAAGACGAAACATTCTTGATGTAAAACACTAAAAAACATTTATTTAGTAAGAACAGGTAAATGCTAAAACATTGAGAACACTTAAATTGTAGCCTCGACCATCACGAATCAACACGTCGCTCTGTACAAGCACCGTAGGCACCACCAACAAACAAAACGTGCAAGGAGGAACTCATTTTTCTGCAGAAAGTTTTAAGTTTATAATTTTCAGTCCATCACATATATAATAGCCTATTCACTGATCGAATACCGCTCCTGACGTCACTAACAATGAAAGTCATGCCTAGCATGATAATTTTATAATATTTTTTGGTAATGTTTGGCATGAGGGAAATGCTTTATTTTGAACAAGGCTCAACTGGATCTGGTAACTTAACTGTTTTACTGGTAAGGCTGTCATTTTAGAGGAATGAAGAAACCAAAAAGTGGTGAACAATTAACCATATCTATTGGAGTATAGGGTAAATCCACTGGAGTTTGGGTTAAAATTTCAAGTATCAAAATATCACTAAACAAGCAATTTCTTCATTCAAATGCAGAACAGTTTTCACTCGTCATACTTTGATGGGCGATTTTCTAGAAGCTGTATATTTATGAATTCAATTTTAATTTTTGGTAGAAGGAGGGAGAAATTAAAAGGTGCTGTCTCTAAAATATGTAAATACTTACAATTTAAAATAATTCTCGGGTTTTAGTGTGTAAGAGCCAAATATAGGAAATAAATTTCGCTTCACGTCAAAACTTAGCTGAGCTGCCCCACCTTCACTGAAACTATTTTGGAGTATCACCTGAAATATTAAAATTACATTAAAAAAAATAATGCACACTACGTATTTTAAATTCACATGAAATAAAGAACAAAGTACACTAAATAGGAACTCACAACAAAAATATTTCAAGCAAAAAGAAAACCATGGTGCTAATAACAAAAAAATGCCTCAATACATTATTTATAAAGCAGTTTAGCTTTGAAATTGTAGGTATCATTTGCACATTTTTTGTCACTTTGATCAAGTAGGTAATACACAAAGTGAATCTAAATTTTTTTTACAGAAGAGGAGATATGATATAAGCAAAATAATTACCATGGGGCATGTGGTCACTGTTAAGGCCCATAGTGTAATTTGAAGTCAAAAAGAGGGCGCTGCGATCGCACCAAATGCTAATCATTAAGCTAAGTGCTTATGCATCAATATACGTGAGAGTGTGCCTTGTGTTGTGTTCCGAGTGTAGGAGTCGGCAAGAGATATCCAATCTCCAAGAGAATAAAGAGTTTTAAGTGTTACAGTTCACTTTGTGAGTTTTTGAGTTTTGTGTGCTTAAGAGCCATTGTTTGTAAGGATCAGGCAGGTTGTGATTGTTGACATTTTTAATTTTCTTTATTTTTGCAAATGGTGTTCCTTATCATGAATGTAATGTTTGTGCACAATATGAGCTTTGTCTGCCTTACCGTTTTTGGGAAATTAAATTTTTAAATTTAGGGGGCGTGGCACATTTTTGCGTGTTTTTCAAATTTGCAGATTTTAAAGCTCTTGTTGCTTTAAGCGCCCCTATAATGACATGGATTTTTAAATTCTATACTGTTATATGGTCTTCTTAGATACTATTACAGCTGTCAAATCGGTGTCACTACGAGGGCGACAGCCACAAACTCCGTTTAAAAATGACCGAAAATGAATTTTTTTACTACATTCAATGCCAATTTTCTCAAAGCGCCTTCATGAGGACACCAACGTTTTTACATAAATTTCTAGCTACATTTGCATTCATCAAAAATTTATGTAATAAAATTGGTGTCACTGTAAGGGCGCCAGAAGATATTGGATTTTTTATGTGATAAATTTCACAAAAATGCAAATGTTTAAAATCTAACTACTACTCTCGCCCTCATAGCAGAGGTATGAAACTAATTAAGTTTGATAACCAACATGTTCGTCTAACATATGAAATAAAAAAATCTGTGTCACTCCTATTACTTTCGGAAATATAATCATTCGAAATTAGTATGTTATGGAGTTATTTAAAAAACGACTTTTCTAATTCGAATGTCTTTTTGCACGGTTTTTTTTTTTAATTTAATATAAAATTACAGTATTGACACCTAAAATAATATGTTTCTAATGTTTTTTATATAAAAAAAGCTTTATGAAAAGCATTAGAAACACAGTAAATCGATATAGGCACAGATGGACGCATTGTGTAATGTGCATTATGGCTAAAATAGTCGTACTAATATCCATATTTTTTCAACCATACCAATTTTTTATCTGTAATTTATATTAAAAATGCAACTATTTATAATATAATGTTTAAAATAGTGATGAACATAATGTATTATATAGCGAGCATTCAGAATCTGAAACATAATTTGAGGATGACGTAGACTAAAACAAAGAAAACATAAAAAATCAAATCACCCAGTTTCAGAAAGACGGTCAACTCTTATTGATATCTGGTAATTTTGTAGCACTAAAGCTTGGGAAAACATGGTATCCCGGAGAAATAGTAGAAGTTGACCATTTGCTAATCTGAATACAACTAGCCTCCTCATAGCAGAGATCTGAAACTAATTACGTTTGATAACCAACACGTTTGTCTAACATTTGAACTAATAAAATTAGTGTCACTCTTACTACTTTTGGAAATATAATCATTCGAAGTTAGTATGTTGTGGTGCATTTTTTTCATTTATTATTATTATTTTTAATTTATTTTATTTGTTTATTTATGTATTTTGTTAATCTTATCACACCCAGATAGTGTTTTGACCATATTTATTTTTAATTTGTTACAAAGAACCAACGTTTAACATAAACAGCTTTGGGCAGTAAGAGCGTCTTTATCTTGAATAGAAAATGCTCGTCTTGATATAGGTACAGGTGGATCTATTGTCATAATAAGTTTAGATTATCATACCAATACTCGCCTTTTTTCCGGTCAAATAAATTTATTTATTCCAATCCTTCTTGCCATGCATTTGACCTTTACTTGCAAATTGTCAACTTCTACTATTTCTCAGGGATACCATGTTTTCCCAAGCTGCTACAAAATTACCAGATATCAATAAGAAATGACCGTCTTTCTGAAAATGGGTGATTTGATTTTTTATGTTTTCTTTGTTTTAGTCTACGTCATCCTCAATTTATTTTTCAGATTCTGAATGCTCGCTATATAATACATTATGTTCATCACTATTTAAGACATTATGTTATAGTTGCATTTTTAATATAAATAACATATAAAAAATTAGTATGGTTGAAAAAATATGAATATTAGTATGACTATTTTAGCCATAATGCACATTACACAATACGTCCATCTGTACCTATATCGATTTACTGTGTTTCTAATGCTTTTTATAAAGCCTTTTTTTATAAAAAGCATTAGAAACATATTATTTTAGGTGTCACTACTGTAATTTTATATTAAAGTTTAAAACAAACCGTGCAAAAAGCCATTCGAATTAGAAAAGTCTTTTTTTAAATAACTTCATAACATACTAATTTCGAATGATTATTTTTCCGAAAGTAATAGGAGTGACACCGATTTTTTTATTCCATATGTTAGACGAACATGTTGGTTATCAAACTTAATTATTTTCAGATCTCTGCTATGAGGGCGAGAGTAGTAGTAAGATTTTAAACATTTGCAGTTTTGTGAAATTTATCACATAGAAGTTCCAATATCTTCTGGCGCCTTTATAGTGACACCAATTTTATTACATATTTTTCATGTATGCAAGTGTAGCTAGGAATTTATTTAAAAACGTTGGTGTCATCATGAAGGCGCTTTGAGAAAATTGGCATTGAATGTAGTAAAAAAATTCATTTTCGGTCATTTTTAAACGGAGTTTGCGGCCGTCGCCCTCGTAGTGACACCAATTTGACAGCATTAATAGTATCTAAGAAGACTATATAATAGTATAGAATTTAAAAATCAATGTCATTATACGGGCGCTTAAAGCATCAAGAACTTTAAAATCTGGAAATTTGAAAAACATGCAAAAATGTGCCACGCCCCCTAATTTTAAAAATTTTATTTCCCTAAAACGGTAAGGCAGACAAAGCTCATATTTTGCACACGCATTACATTCATGATAAGGAACAACATATGTGAAAATAAGAAAAATTAAAAATGTCAACAATCACAAATGCCGTAAACTGCCTGATTCTTACAGTGACTCTTAATGTAAATTCGACGAAGTAGTCACATTCGATTGTGTTAAATGGAAAATGAAGAGAAAGAGAAGAGTGAGGGCTTTTGTATTTAATCTTAATGTTTCTTCCCAAACATTTTTTGAAGGGTGCTCCGCCCTGCCCCTTTGAAGGCAATATTTGGTCCCCCCCTTTTTTGTTTATCTAAATGTGCCTTTCCTTGCCCCTTTGAAGTTGATTAACACTTAATTACAAACGCAAACTTTGCATTCTCGAAAAGTAAACATTCTAACAAACCTGGCCATGAACTTGTTTTCCTTGTCCACTAGAATGCCATTTGAAGACTTATGTTATTGATTAAACTGAACATTTAAAAGCTTATTAAAATGATAACTGTAGAAAAATACTTTGATTTTGTATGCATTTAGTAAGCAGAAAAATAAATGAATGGAAATAGCCTTGGTACTACAAAATCCTTTGAGAAAGTGCTCATTAAATTCAGTGGCTTTTTGTTTTTAGGCAGTACTCTGATCATTTTTTGGCCTGAGGAAACAGATGGTCACATCACTGGGAATCCTGTGATCAGGTGACACACAAAATATGTATTGTCAATGAGAGTAAAAATGTGAAGTGCACTGATAAAGGCTAAATCTTTTGTTAGCTAGAACAGACAAGGATGGACAGTACATAGCTCCCGCAGTAAAATAAAAGGAACCTTAAAAAAAAATGAAGCACTTTATTTTCAGAGCAATAAGGCACATTTTTACTCTTAAATGTGCATTAAAAATAGCTTTTTACCAACATCAGTAATTAAACAGGTTTCAAGGAATTGAAGATGACAATCGCAGCAGGGATAGCTTGGCAGCTCGAATAGGGTTGATAAATGAGTTTCTGAGCTTCCATTAGGTATAATAATGCTGATGCTTTTCCATAATGTTTTTTAATGTCACATTTCTATTTTGTTTTGTACAGTGTTATCATTAAAATAGATACTTTAATCCTTTTCTGTCTTTAGTATAGTTTGTAAATTCAAACATGATAAACAACAGAGTGTTATGCAGCAGAAATATGGTATTCCTAAAGACAAGCCAGTAACAAGCACAAATGGAGTTCAAATGGATCTTTTTCATATTGAAACAATTAAATGACTGTTTTGAATATTAATTAATCTGCCCCAAGTGAACTCAGAAGGACAAAGCAGATATAGACAAATGCTTTGGATGTTTTTCACTTTCTGTACATCATGTATAAAGTTATACGCGGTTCGCCCTAAAAGGGTGGTAACTTAATGCTTATTACCCTCGCTTTGCCTTTAATGGACCAGTAGAGCAGTACCATTGCTACGGACTTCATCTGGCATGCTACATTAATTTTAGCTACCATTTTGTTGGCGCTCTCAGCTTCAATGAGATGGTATCTGTCTATTGGCTGAGTTATTGACTAATCCAGACTGATGAGTATAGCAAGGATGAAAATGCAGCCTCTGGATGCCATAACCATACTATAAGTACATTGAATGTTTCAAATTAGTTTTTAAAAACTTCAAAAACTTACTAAAATGTGAGAAGCAAAATGAGACAACATAATCAAAAGCACAAATGAAAATTATAAAAAGAGACTTAAGATTTGTAAACAACTGTTTTGAAACTAACAAAGCAATTCTTTTAAGCAGTGCAAAACAATTGTGAATTCAATTGCTCATGTTGTTGTTCTTATGAACCCGTTTTGTTGTTGTGGTTTCGTGCCAGCAGCTAGGTTGGCACAATTTGAGGTGCATTCTACACTTTTCCAACTGCATTGTAATTTGGTGTGATGTCCGACTTCCACAGTACACATGCCAAAAGGACCCATTTATAGGGTAGGCAACCATTCACAGCATAACAACACATTCACACAAAGGAAGGAAAAGGAGAGGAGACGGAAAGTACATCCATGCTCAAATCAGGATTCAAACCCGCCCTACTAACAAAATTTCTTGCATCAACCTTGACAGATCTTGATATGATACTGACGGTGTCAATATTGACGTGTTTCATACTGCATAAAGATTGCATAAAGATTAAAAAGCAATATTGTATTCATTTTAAAATACCAATATTGATATTACCTTACAATATTCGCATTGCATACATGTTGACGCTGTCAAGATGGTATTGATTTCATGCTGTCGCCGTCAAGCTAATTAGTGCTCAATAGAACAGGTGGACCTTCATTGATGCGCATAGTTCTTTATACCCAGCGTCCTTTGCATTTTGCTGGCATGTTATCTTCCTCCTTCGATCTTCGATACAGTCGTTCCTCGCTGCACATGGCGTTGCATTTTTTAGGCTTCGCTAAGTTGGTTCCTTAGTTATTAGTGCGGAATAGTATTGTTTTAGGAATAACTTATGAATGTCTGATAACTGCACTTGTTTATCAATGTCGTACTAGACAAGCCATATCGCAGACAATGTGTGATCAATGATAGAAATGGCCGAAAAAACGGTTTTTGTCCCTAGACTTTGAAACAAAGGACATGCAGCCCAGAATTTCATATTATCACTTCAATCTCACGAGTAAGATTGATTTTATTCAATGATTATTTATGTTATTCTTTAAGATCTCTCTTCATATGTTTTGTCCAGGGGATATTTTCAATGCTGACATCCATTTGGAAATGTACTTTAATGTATTTATTTATTTATTGCTATCTTTACTCTTTAATGTGCTATAAAAACTTCCGCAATTATTCCTAACTAGGCATTTTATGTCTTTATAATACAATTAGAAGCATGAATTTAAAAAATAAGTCAAGTATTATGTAAAACAAAGAATTTTTACATTTTTTAAATTAAATTGCGAGTACTATTAATATCTTTATATGAATTTCTGATTAGATGTCAACTTTAAGAAAATATTCTTAGGCTAGAAAACTAATCAGTCTTGAAGAATAACAGAAATAATTAAAGAATGAAATTTAATTCTCAAATTTAAAATGAAAATAATACAAATAAATAAATAGATAAAACACCTTGCAAACGTACTGGTTTCATACTGCCATGTCAATGTATCCTGACATTTTCCTGTCATATCAATACTTATGCAAGATTACAAAAGCAAGATCATCTTGCCTAGACCTTGATTTCATGCTGTCATGACAACATCTTGATATTATCCTGTCATATCAATACGTATGCAGGATTATAAAAGCAGCCTACCTTGATATTTTTTCTGATATTATGCTGTATACACCTTGTCAGTCAATATTGTGGCAACCTGCCGACAGCATAAATGGAGTAACATAACAATACTGAGGCAGCATGATTTTTCTTGCATGTCAAACTTTATGCAATACAAAGGCAAGATATTTTGCTTACTGGGTGGCACCTCCCTATCACAGTCAGACTTCTCTGACTACTAGATAGGGCAGGCGGCACCTCTCTGTTTTGCACTGATGATGTCACACTTTGTTAAACTCAAAATGGGTGTTTACAAATTGTATGTCTCTTTTAGTCTTTTTCATTTGTACTTTTAATTAGCTAGTGTGGTTTTGCTTGACATGTATAAAAAATATATATATTTTTTAATATAGCAAGTACTGTTTTTTCGTGAATCTTCAGTTTACTTTTGTGAGCTTTAATCTTTTTGTTTCTAAGATTCAGAAATGGGCAGGTATGAATGATGATAATAAAGTGCTTTTACTATGAGATTAAAATCAAAGATACAAACATAATGCAATTTTTAAATGGAATGTATTTCTTAGTAGTACACACTATTTTGTTCGAACCAAATTAAAATAGAAACTAATCAGAAATATAACTCCATATTTCAGACAAACCAATCAGCTAGGAACAGTAACAAAAAAACACATCTATTTTTTTTCAAAACAAACAGTATTATAAATGATTGAAAAATGATCAAATAAGCTTTGTGCTAAAATATGATTAAAGTAAAAACCATTTTTAATGAAGTGTAAACTCTCAAGAAAAGAGGGTGGAGAGAACCAGTCCGAAGACAGGAAAGAAGAAGTGCAGGAGAAACAAACCTCCCCCCTCCCTTTCTACCATGGGTGCTCATAGGCCTAATTTTAATGGGGGGCTCGGATATTTTACCCATGGTTTAGCAGTGACTGTGCAGGTGGGGGGGGGGGCTTCTGATGTTCTTTCGCATAAATGTTTTGGAATTGTAGTTTAAAAAATGCCATTTTAGTAGTGTTTTGTCAATGTTTGAGGAACAGAATGGAATTTCTAGGGTTGTCCCCATAATGTTTTCTTAAAATGAAGTCTAATTACTAATAATAATAATAAAATCGAAGAAGTTTGGACTGTCTTTGTTAATGCAAGGGTAAGGAAGGCTCTTCCCGGGAAAAAAAATCTTAAAATGATGTGTAAAGATGTAAATTAAAATCATCTTTAGCAAACTTAGAGCATAGGGTTTAGGGAAAGCTCCCAGAAATTTTGCAAAGTTTAAAACATCTTTTAAAACCTTCTTTCAGATTTCTCTTTTATTGACTGAAGGAGGAACGAAAGAGTTCGGAGGTTCTCCAAGTATATTTTTTTTTGAACGGATAAAATCCTAAGATCTCAGTTTTGAACTTCCTTTGGGGACTTCAGAAAAAGATCTCCGGAATTTTCTTTCTTTCTAAATAGGAGTCTTAAAAACACAGTTTTATGCTGTCTACAGGAATTCTTTTCCTAATCCCCCCCCCTTCAAACTGGAGTCTTTATAATGCAAATTTAGGTCATCTTTGAATTTAAAGGAAGGAAGGAGTGCGCTCGGAGATTTTCTCCCGGAAAATGTTCAAGATTGAAGCATTAAAATAGAAATTTTAAATTATATTTGGTGACGTCCGGGTAATCTCACCTAGAATGTTTTGAAACTAAAATCTTAACATTGAGGCAATCATTGAGAAACAAAAAAGTGTGGGAGCGGTCGCCTCCCTTGCCCCCCCCCCCCTCCAAATCGCCGCCACTAGTGCCTTTGCTTTCTACTGTTCACTCTAGGGGCTGACTTGTAGTTCGCTGATTGGTTGGTTGTTGTCTCTTGTTGTGAATTCCTATTGGCTGACCCATTTGGTATATATACTAGTGTCCAGGTGGTGGCATACAATTCTCTCATGACTTTCTAGTTGAGTGATTGAGTTTTTTGCACTGAAGAAGAGGCTACACTGCATGTTTGAAATAGCTACATGCGGTGTCTTCTCGAGAATTAGCTCTTTATTGACACACACACATTGTGTTTTTACTTTAACCAAATAGTATTATACTTTAAATAGGTGGCCAAGTAGTGCTAATATTATTAAATGAAAAGAAAAAAGCAATATTTCTTAATTCTGTTATCAGTCAAAAATATTAAAATCATTGTGACCTATACCAGAAATTTGTACTTACTTCCTCATATAAATAAATATTCAATTCTTCAGCAATTCGTTGCCAAGTCTTAGTAAATAAAGGTTTTGCTAACAACTCCTGAAGACTTAGCAAACTACTATTAATAACTTCCAGCATTGGATAAGCAGATGGAGAAATTTCAATTAATTTCTTGTCTAGCACTGGCAAACAAAACCACCTAAAATTATGTAAAAAATACATGGTTTGTTCATAAAATTTATGTAATGTAAAAAAAACTGAAAATCCATGTATTTTATTTATCATGCAAAAATAAGAAAAAGTTGTGTTCTTCCAGAATGAATTGCAATGCTAAACCCAAATGTGACAAGGAAATAGTTCATTCCTTTTAATTTTTAACCTTTTTTCATTCTGAATTTGTACTTTATATACATTGTCATATTTTATTCACAAATAGTTCATTGTTGGTTAAAATGTTAAAATTAATCTTCATTTCATAAAATAAAAAAATAAAAAAAAAAGATTATGGCAAAAGAAAAAAGAAAAAAAAAAACTTAATTTGCAAATTTTATCATTCTGCAAATAACTGACATACTTTTTAAAGTGATTCCAGTGTAAGAAATGCTGAAATGCCATAGGGAAGAAAAAGGGTCAATTGTTTTCAACACATTCTATATTTCAGTGTGACATCATCATTAATATAGCATAGCACTTTTCACTCCAGAGTCCCCTGTACCTACGACTATTTGTGGTTTAACCAGTTTGATGGGACCCTGAAGACAGTCCTGATTTTTTGATCCAGGCCAGAAACTGACCAGTCTCTAATCCAGCACCCCCAGAGGTATCATTTCAAATGGAAGATATCGTGACATGAGCATATTTAATGTCCACCAGTCACCATTAATGAAGACAGTGGATCTTCAGCCAGCTAGGATTGAACCTGGGACCCTCCGGTCACAAGTCTGATGCCTTTCCAATCAGGCCACCACGGCCTATAATAGCAAAGCACAAGTAAAATATAATTAAAAGTAGTAACACAAATGGGTGATTCTGCAAAAATCTGTCATTTTCCAATCACATTTTAAAAAAATAATAAAAATGTTGAAAAAAATCTGAAAAAAATTATACTTACTATTCGTTAGGAACTTATTAAGAGAAAAATAGAAGGAACTCACTTTAACTATGTTACATCCTCAAAAGAGGGGGGTAAATTTTCATACAACAAGAGACTGACAAGCAGCATTAGGAGAATTACAAAATGAATTCCTTCATGGGTTATCTAAAATGTAACTATAGTAATAAAGAAATAACTGAAGCCTAAATCAAAAAGTATGGTTATTAAACGACAAAACAAAATTTATGTAAAACCTTCCTTAACGGAAAAACCAATTTCTTCGAGTATAAGTCCCACGTAGGTTTTTCCATAGTATTCACTCCGAAATAGCTTACACTCAAAATAGTGGACATTCATTTCAACGAAAAAAAAAATCAATTGCTACATTAAAACTTTCTTTCAATTAGCCATACACAGAATGATAAAATTTACAAAAAGAAAAATTTGCTTCTCATTACCTGCGAATTATTTTATGGTTCAGGAAATACAAACATAAGAACATTTTAAAATATTATATACTAGTGTTTTATAGTATTAAGTACGTTTATATGTACGTTAAGTAGTTTACAGTATAGTGTTTTATAGTATTATATACCAGTGTTATAAATATTATATACGTAGTTTTCATAAAACAAAAAGGGAATCGGCAATACTAATAACATATATTTTACTTTTAATTCAAAGCAGCTACGAAATTTAACTTCACTTACCTATTGGAGCAACATTTAGATAAACAAATGTCTAACCAATAAATCTCTTTTAGAATGCTTTGTCTGAACAACAGCAAAAAAAAAAAAAAAAAAAAAGAAAAAAAAAAAAAAATTTAAATAAATAGAATTATTCCACTGATACATTTTTTATTTATCGTTTGCCAAATTTAACTTTCTTTTTTTCAATCAATCTTATTTTTCAACTAATGTGCAGGAAATAAATACTTCTATTCTATGGGATGCATAACCAATGCTTCAGAAATAATGCTAGGAGAGTGATTTTTTTTTGTACCAGGAGTATGACACTTTTTTTAGGACAGGAGCATGACTTTTTTTAGGACAGGAGTATGACTTTTTCCTTACAATTTGCCTGTTATTAGGCCCAGGATTATATTTAAGGTAAATAATTTTTCTATTCTAACCTAATTCAACCACACACTATGAGTAGAGTTAAATTTTTTCATTTATTTAAAACAGAAATATTGTCCAGCGAAAATGTGCATACCCTCTTCTTGAACTTCAAAATGTTAATGAGAACGGCAGACAAATCGTATTAACAAAATACTCAAGGAATCCAACAAAAAGGTGATAATAAACAATATTATGGTACAGCAGATTAAAAATTCCTTTTTTTTTTTAATAAACAATAATTGAACTCATTTCTATGACAGGAGAATAGCATGAAAACCAGGGAACAAAGTTTAAAACGATGTACCTTGATGACTCAAATGATTAAATTTATTTAAAGAATACTATTTTACACCTTTAAGTGTGCTTAATTTTGTACTGCAAATTGAATTTGTGGAATGTTGGTATAAAATTTTAAAATAATTTAAGTCCATTTGAAAAACGGATATTAAGAAGTCAAAAGTGACTTTCTGGTTATTCAAAAAACTTTCTAGAAGAAACTAAATGAGTTATTGTTTTGGAGCAAGAATAGAATAACATCAGATAAGTTATTTCTAACTATTAAAAAAATGAAAACACTTTCTGGGTTAAACAATTTCTGTGCTAGGCTACTCGACATAATATTGTTAGGATTTTGGAGAATCACCCAAATGTAATGTTTTATTTTCTTAGTAAAAACCAAGTGAAAATAAAATTTACATTTTTTTTTAAATAAAAAGAAAAAATGAAATGACATTTTACTATTAATAGTCATTCAACTTTGCTATTGAGTTTATGTTTCAAACTTACTTTTCTTTTCTATATGGTCTGCTTTTTGCTTTGATATCAAGCAACACTCGTTCACATAAGGTATTGAGGAGATCATTTTGCATGTGTTCGAACAAAGCAATGATTTCGTCAAACACAGACTGTTCTAAGAGCTCATCATTATTATCTGTTTTGGTACTTCTTCTTCTTAGGACATAGGCAGATTTAGTTTCAGACTCTAAAGTTAAAATATCTTTTAATAGTACAAAAATAAAAGTAATGAATGGATGTTTTTTTACAGCACTGAAATACTGATTCAGACAAACTCTGGTTCACATAAAACTATCAATTAAATTTTTAGTTTTAAAAACAAGTTTAAAATTTTGTTTAATTTGAATTTTAGGACTTTAAAGTTGAGGTAAATTCCTCAAAGGTGTTTGAAGAGGGAGATAAGCACTTTTCATACATAGTTAAAAAGTTTAGCATCCAAGAACTAATTAAGCTCAACCACTATATAAAACTAACTGAAAAATCTGGCCATTACGAAAGAAAAATAAAATTCAATTAATGAAATATTTAGAAAGAAAAGGCTCTTTATTACCTCTTAATAGTTCTTCATAAGCATTTCTTTTCCTTTTATAAGCATAAAGTTGTAAGAAAAACTAAAATAAAAAGTGTGCAGTATGAGAATTCTTTGTTTTATAATATCTAATTATAGCACAAATACAATGGAACATCACCAAGCTTGACATTTGGGAAATCAGGGGGTCAGTTGCCCTCCCCATATTTTAGAAAGATAATGTAAATAAATGTTTGTGCATGTATCTTGTTGCTTTTTTTAAATATAATATGTATTAAGTAATAACCTGTATTTACCACTGGACATTTTTGAAATGACAGGTCTGACCAACATTTATAAGTTTTTGCATTTCAAACTTCCCAGAAAAAAATTCTTTAGAGAGATATTAATACATTAGAGGTGATTAAAATCAATGTTTTTAAGTTTCAGATTAGGATGGATAGTCAGGACATTTCAAAAAAAAAAAAGCTGCCTTACCAGAAAAACAATCTTTTCAAAGACTATATTTCATGTAACCCTACATATTAGACAAAGTTGACTCTTTTTAACTCTCACCTCTGGAAGTGTTTCTAAAATTTTCAGAATGGCAAGGAGATCCCTTCTTTGAAAATTCTCAAACAGTACCTTAATGATTTCCTTACTAATGAACCTTTTGGCTTTTCTTTGACTAATTTTTTCCGTTCTTGCCAGATTTCTATGCTTTTGTAATCTGCAGTATTTTCATCCAACAACTGTAGACCGTTATATACAAGTATTTTTTGTACCAGTTTAATGCAAGTTAAATTCAAAATATAACTCCTGACTAAACTGGAAACTTTTTTTTTTTTGTCTTGAAGTTTTTTTTTTCTTTTGTGGATCATTTCGATTACTGACATGTAACAGTGCTTACAGAGTGATGAAAATGGAAATGCAAGCAGATATGCAAGATCAATAATTAAGACAAGTAAATGAAAAAGATCATGATGGATTTAGAATGTATCACAAGTTATAGTTAAGTTATTTTATATTAATTTTCAACTCACTCAAAAATTTGTAAAGTATGTGTAGTTAAAAAAACAATTAAAAAATGAAATAAAATCAATAAAAATGATGTTCTCGAAATTTCAAGATAAAACTAAAAAAAAAAAAAAAAAAAGTATCAACATACAAATGAATTAGATACAAAATATTTTTACCTCATCATACCTTCACAGCTGTTTGAATTAAGAATAGAAATAAATAAATCAAATACAATTACTACAGGTTCCATAAAAGATCTTACATGCAAAAATGTTATGCAGAAAAAAAATTTTGTTTTAACATTATTAATGCTTGGTGATTTTGCTTTGGCAATCAGTATAAAGAAACAAATTTAATGTAAATAAAAAATATATCTCTTACAGGTACATTATTCCACTCATCTAGAATTGTAGTTACATAGTATAGGCCATTTATGATTCCACAGTAGCTAGGTTGAATTGTTTCTTGCATATGGCATTGAGACAACTGGTGCAATCTCAATCGAAAATCATCAAGTAATTCCAACTGAAGATCCAAAAATGAAACTTGACAGTCCTTATTCCCTAAGATACTATACCTTTCTGTGAAAAAAAACATATATATATATATATATATATATATATATATATATATATATATATATATATAAACACAAAAATTGAAAAATTGAGATCGCAAACCAGTGGTTTAGGAAAACTTTCAATCACAGTAGATTCTTTCTATTCTGAACACTCCTTGGGTCGAACCAAAGTGTTCAGATTATGGGGAGTCATCAAAATGGACAACTGGATAATGCATATGTATTTTCTGGGACCAACAAAATGCGTTTAGAACATCGGGATATTTACATTAGGAGTGTTCAGATGGAGAGTCCACTGTATATAAAAAAAAAAAAAAAACTTAAAATTGTTTCAGTAAAAACTGTAACATTAATTTAAGAATAAAAAATGAGCTTTCATTTTAATATAAACATACAGATCAGAAGTGGGAGGGGGGCAAAAATATTTTGTTTGAACTGAAATTTAGATTGAGTCAGAAAGCAACATATTGATCTCAGATATTTCTTGAAATTGACTGCAAACGGACATTAAGTCAACTGCACATATTATCTTAAACAAAATTTAGTTTTTATCAGGCTTTTCATACTGGAGTGCATATTCATTCTAGCTTTAAAAGATAAAATGTTTATAATTCTAGCAAAATTTTGAAATCAATTAAAAAGAGCATGTCAGTATTACCTGTCATAGTAAGAAGAAGGGTTACAAAAAGTTCCGCACTTTCAGGCACAAGCATGTCATCTATATCACTCTCATCTTGATAGCGAGATTTCCAAGCTGAATCTGTGCTCAGAAACTTATCCATTTTCTCCAAAGCACCTAAGAATGCAACATATACAGATAAAATTTTTAGGTACTATTAGTAGTTCTTGCGAATGTTATAAGTTTACCTTCTAAGATTGATAAGTTTTATGTGATTCTATGTACATGATATCATTTTGGCTTCCTTGTGCCATTTTACACAAAATTACATTGTCTCACATTACTAGTATTACATAATTAGAGTTCGACTCACCAAAGTATCATCTTTGTCCATCACTTTTTACTTGAGTTTTTTTTTTTTTTTTAAGTGAGCTATATTTTTAAAAATATTATGTCCAAAAAAGGCACATTAAAAATTTAGAAATGAAGTAAACATTAAGCACCATACAATGAGAAGGCTCAACTACTTCTGTAGTCTAGTTTTAAAATACACCTGCTTAGCATTCTTTTCTATCGTCCTTGTTTCTCATGACGAAGGCTTAAACCAATCACTTTGTTTTAGAACCTTACATGTCTTGTCATTTTTGAGGTATGGTACATAAGGGCACAAGTATTTTATTGCTTGTCAGAAATTTCTGCAATAAATCTTTCCAGATGTTTCCATTATTTCATTGAAAGCATTGCAGTTGTCAAGAAAAATCCAATCCTGTCTTAAACAGCTTTAAGTGTCATAGTCAAAGTTTCAAGATAAAATTGCTGTGAAAGCTGGAGGGAGTTAACATTAACTTAAAATGTTATGAGTTAGGGAATTTGGGAAAGTGTTGTGATATGCTATAACAAGATTTGACAGTATATTTTTACTTTCTTCTATATCTAGTATAGGGTCAGGTGGGGTAAAGTGGTCATAAAATCGCAGGTTTTCAACTTAGGTAGATAATAAAAACAATAAATTCTTTAAACACTTCAACTTTTTTTGTTTTTATTTTACATTGCATTATTAAAGAACACGGTACATTGAGTTTTAGGAAAATTAATATTGATTTAAGTAGTTTTATAACACTTTCATTTAACCCTTTGTATTTATGACCACTTTACCCCATGGGGTGGGGGAAAGTGGTCATAGCATGGGGTAAAGTGGTCATAGTTAAAAATAGACGCAAAATCGTTACAAATAACCCTAATTTTTGTATACTTCGGTTACTTTTTTGTTACGAGTATATGTACGAGTATATGCGGGTATACACGAGTATACTATACGTGTCATGTAGACATGAGTAAACATGTTTATATATGAATAGATAAAAGTATACATCAGATACATGCATGCACGTGCCTACTTAAGTATATATGTGTATACACGAGTATATGAGCATGTATACTTGATTACCTACATGAGTGAATACGTGTCTACATGAGTATATGCGTGTCACGTGTATATGCGAGTATATACGCGTATAAACGAACATCATATGCACGTTTGCACGTGTATCTCGAGTATATACGTGAATATCTGAGTATATACGTGTATAGTCGACATATATACGCATATATAATTGTGCATACATACTTATACGGGTATATACGAGTTAATTCGTGGATATATCCAGTGCGTGTTTGGTATGTGTCTACTCACATGTGTGTGTATATATATATATATATATATATATATATGGAAGCATGAGTATATACGTTTGTTTACGTGTAAACACGATTATATACCTGTTTGACGCATATACGTGCATTTGCGTGTATACACCAGTACATGTGTCCACGTATATCCACGAGTATATCCGCTAATATACATAAATGCTTACAGAATGAATCCAAGATCTTGAGCAAAATCTAAGTGTTCTGAAAGAGGAGGATAAGAAGCAAAGAATCATAAGGAACTTGTGATCGCTGACGCGCTACATGCACACAAGGTCAGAAACTGATGTTAGCAAAATAGGTCACAAAATTGTTACACAAGGATGATCTTCGCCGACATTTTAGTTTTTAAGAAATATTTAGAGAAGTTGTTGAAAGTTACGGCCTGTAGTAGCTCTAATACACGCATCGCAACAAAAGCGCAGCGACTGATGAAAGTTTTTCAAAAGTCTCGTAATTGCAACAGAGTGATTGCGATGCATGTATTACAGCTGCCGGCCGCAAATTTCCTCATTCGCTTTAAAACTTTCTTAAAACCTAAAATGTTGTGTAAAATTATCTTTAAATTGTGTATAAAAATTAATATATTAAAATAAATACATTAAATTGTGTAATAAATTTGTGACCTGTTTTGCATCCATCAGTTTCTGGCCTTGCGTGCACGCAGCGCGTCAGCGTTGAGTTTGTGTCCATATGTTTCTTATGATTCTTGCTCTTATCCTCTCGTCTAATACCTTTTAATAATTTGCTCAAGAGTTTAGACTCACCCTGTATACATTAGGGTGGCCCTTATTTTTCAACTTTCGAAAAAGTTAGCTCCCAACCCCCTATTTTGTTCCAATGGACAAAAAAATGATGTGTTCAAAATATTAGCTCAATCGGAAAAGTTTAAGGGGTGCCGCAACAAGCATGAAATTATCAAATTTTCTCCAAAAAAGGAATTTTTCAAATCTTTTCAAGTTAAAAAAAAAAAAGCATCTCGCATATTTACATTTTTGACGTACCTATATCTTCTTACAGGTGTTATTTTGCTCTAACTGGTTTTTCAGAGACTTTCTATGTCTTTCCCCCTTTTTCCTCTGACGTCTTTTGTGGTATCAAAGCTTTTTGACCAAGACACCATTCACTACTCATGACGCGTTCTTGCTACTGCAATTGTTTCTACATCAATCTTATGAAAATTTCCCTCTCAACTTTTTAATTGAGTTATTTTTGTAGTCACACTTAATTTTATGAGTAATTTTTAAACTAATTAAAAATATAATTTGAGTATTATCATATATATCAGGATTAGGACCATGATAGTAAATATAATGTTTGTATTATTAATCAAATCCTATTTTTTCCCCCAAATTATTGGATAAACTTAAATTAACTCCATTTTTATTATGTGCTTCGTTTGATTATTTTCTAACTAAGTATAACCTTGTCTTTGTTCATTACCATCATTACCATTCCATCGTTTATTATTCCAATACATGAAACAAATCAATTGTCGAGCCGAGAACATGTTTCATTTTTACGGTAGTTTGCTGCTTTGATATGATAAAGACTGCTGCTTTTTAATCCCAAGTTTTAAATAGAGTCACAATACATATGATCTACATCTATTTAGAAGAAAATTTGATGAATTGTACAAAATAAGAGTTCCAATTGAAACATCTTTTAGGCGAACATCAGTCCTCTCTCTGTCCAGTATATCTCCCATCCCTCTTAACCTTTTTCCCACCATCCCCTTCCGAAGAAGACCCCACATTTGGTCAGAGGTCAAAAGTCAAGCGGGGGTGAGAGACGACCTTGGGTGAGCGTGGGAGCAGCTGCCCACAATAGAGCCCCTAGGGGCCTTAGCCCCCAAGAGTGCTGCTGGTAACTTGCGCCTGACTTTCGTGTCATTATCAACTCCGACTTGCAAAATGGCATCAACGTCTTCCGGTAGCTCATTAAACAAGTTGAGAAAAGATTTCTACATTGATCTTGTTGGCAACATTTCTAATCAAATTGTTGGAGCAAAGCTACCATCGAATAGACAAGTCTTGAGCGTCTTTTTTTACAATATAAAAGTTGTAAATATGACAAAAAAAGAAAGTGCAACATTAGTGATTCAAGAAGTATCTGTTTTTTGGCAAAAGGCAAGAATTCCCACTAAAAGAACGGATCACTGCGTTGACAAGTTAGTCAAACTCCATGATGAATGGAAACATTTGCAGAAAAGTTTTTCGAGAACTTCAGGGAAAGGAAAAATGAGAAGAGATTCTTTTGAAGAAATTATGGACGATCTCTTCGATATTGCTCATGCAAATGCTTTAGAAGACATCAAAATTGAAGAAGATAGGAAATTTCTAATTCTTCAGCGCCAAAAAGGAAGACCGGGCTCCATGGTTGGTGTTGAACTAAAATTAACACAAAAAGAAGAAAGGAAATCAAAGAAAAACAGAACAGAAGTTGCCCGAAAGAAACGAACTTATGAAGAAATGGAACGACAATTAGTCGACACATCTTATGATATAGTTTCAAGCAACCCAAGCAGTGACGGTTTTGACGACAGTAGCAGCCCTTCTTCTGTCATTGATAAACAATTACCAGAAACTGATATAGACACACTTGAGAGTACGGACAGTACGACTTACGCAGAAACTAGAGGTACATTGCATTTTTTTACTCCTCGTCTATCTGAAGTTTTTGATAGATGTAAAATCACAGATAGAAATGGAATTTACATACTGGTAGCTGCTGCAGAAGCATTTGGACTTGATACTAAAGACCTGATCATTAATCGAACTTCTCTTCAACGCCTCCGAAAGAAATTTAGAGAAGAAAGACATGCGGAAATTCAGAAAAAATTTAATTTAAATGATTGCCAAGAGCTTGTCTTACACTGGGATGGAAAATTGCTCCCAACACTTGCAGGAGTCGAAAAAACTGACAGACTGGCAATAATAGTAACTTTCCAAGGCAAGGAGCAAATGTTGGGAGTTCCTGAAATCCCATCCTCATCAGGAGAAGAACAAGCCATGGCTATTTATGAAGCAGTTGAAAAGTGGGGATTAAACGATAAAATTCAAGCACTTTGCTGTGATACAACAGCCAGCAACACAGGCCGAATAAATGGTGCCTGTATTAATCTAGAAAAATTGTTTGATCGTGATCTGCTGTACCTTCCTTGTCGTCATCACATTTTTGAGTTAGTTTTAAAGGGATGACTCTCTAATGAGTGCAACTTCTGGTCCAGACATGCCACTTTTCAAAAGATTTAAAGAAACTTGGACAAAACTCGACAAAAAAAATTATACCACTGGTAGCAATGAAGTACCTCATTATATTCGTGCAACCATGCTCGAATTTCTTGATCAACACCTTTCAGCTCGGAAACAACAGCGCGATGATTACCGAGAACTGTTGGAATTAAGTATGATATTTCTTGGTGGGATTCCAAAGTGTGGAATATCATTTCGTAAGCCAGGAGCTGTAAGTCATGCTAGGTGGATGTCAAAGTCCATTTATGCACTCAAGATTTACTTATTTCAGGATCAGTTTCCCTTATCTGAAAGGGAGAAGAACTCTTTAAGAAGAATATGTATTTTTCTTGCTCGAGTCTACGTTCGATCTTGGTTTCTCTCCCCGGAAGCAGTTAAAGCTCCATATCACGATTTCCTATTTATGCGTCAACTGATCGATTACCAGGATATTGATACAGAAATCAGTATTGTTGCTCTCAAAAAATTTTCAAAACATCTCTGGTACTTAGCTCCTGAAACTATGGCTCTATCCTTATTTGATGATAATGTTCCAACCTCGGTTAAGAGAAACATGGCACAAATTATGTTGGAAGCAGATAAAGATGAAGAATCGCAAGAAGCAGAAAACCAACAAAAGAGATACATTCCACATCAAAACAATTTTTCTAAGTTTATTAACAACGAATTTTCATCTTTTGTGACACCTGTTACAAAACATTTCCTCACCCGATTTTCTGTAAGTTCTGATTTTCTCAACAAAGATCCTTCAACTTGGAAAGATGACCCTGGTTACACAAGTGGAAAGGAAAAACTTGATAAAATAATTGTTGTGAATGATGCTGCAGAAAGAGGGGTCAAACTAATTCAGGAATACAACAATATTCTTACAAAAGATGAAAATGAAAAACAATTTGTTTTACAAATTGTTGCTGAAGATCGCAAAAGATATCCTACTGCTACTAAATCCTCACTTAGGAAAAAATAATGTTGAACATTCGCTTGTTCCCGCTGTGTTTTGGTTCTGTAGAAATTGTTTGTCATAATAAAATGTATTTATCCTCTAAAAGCTGTTGTGTTAGTAAAGAAAAATTAAATATTGTTAAAAAAGCACGAGATTTCTAGGATTTGCTGAACTTCAAGTCGTTTGCGGCACCCCTAGAAATTGTCCAAATGAAGAGAAATTTTACACAGCCTGCTTTATTATTCATTGGAACAAGATAAGAGGTTGGGAGCAATAAAATTTTAACTTTCGAAAAATACCCTATAGCTAAGGGCCACCCTAGTATACATGTATAGCATATGCTTGTATGTAAGTGTCTACTCGAGTACATACGCGTATATACCTGTCTTCCTGAGTATATAAGGGTTTGTATATATACGAGCATAAGCGGGTATATACGTGTATAGTCGAATGTATAACTGTATAGATAAAAAATACTTGCAGATACCCAAATAAGTGTTTATTGGTGCATTTATGTGAATGCGTATATACACGTGCCTACACGGGTATATGCGTATACATATGTATATACTCGTATATTTAACCCTGTTTATTTTAAAAACAATACATATTAAGTGAAATTAATATTTAGTTAATATCTGCCTTATACTTAAAATATTAAGTGACTTAAGAAGAACAATATTCGTTAAAGCTAATATTATGACCACTTTACCCCATCTTACTTAAATTGTTCTAAAAAATCATTCAAAATATATTCAGCTAACTGGTAATGAGTAAGAGTTTTTGAGACATGTAGGAAGCTTCCTGTGCAGTCAATCTGTTCATAACTCTAACAAACAAAATTTCCCAAGGAAGTTAAAAAAGTTGTTTACATTTTAAAAATCTTCACATTTACACAAAATATTTCTTTTTACCAAATAAAATTTTGCCAGTTGTAACATTTTGTATTTAAAATGTAGTTTCTAAATGCACTACCCTAAAATAAAATTTTCACATTCATTCCAACATTAATTTCCAAGCTATAGCTATTTATTTGAATTATGACCACTTTACCCTATTGACCACTTTCCCCCACCAGACCCTATAGAAGAAAGTATTAGATTCGTGCAAATTTTCGAATTTCGAAGAATTCAAACGTTTTGAGGTGTGCTGAGTCCATTTCGACCGTTTTTGGTCTGTCTGTGTGTGTGTGTGTCACGTATGTGTGTGACCAGTTTTTTGTGGCTGCTCTACAGCAAAAACTACCGCAGGAAATCGAACGAAATTTGGAACACATATGTGCCTCTATGTGAACTTGTGCCCATTGGTTTTTGGCGCGAATTCCTCCAAGGGGGGGGGGGGGGGTGGAGCAATGGGATGTTTATCCAAGTTTTGCGTGACTGCTATTCCACAGGAAGTAACTGGCGGAATCAAACAAAATTTGGTCCATATGTTGCCCCTAACAGATACAGGTCCTGATTCAATTTTGGTGACAATAGCTCAAACGGGGGTTGAGCTATAGAACGTTTCTTTCGTCAATTGTGACAGCTGTATCTCAAGAAATAATGAAGGTAATCAAACAAAAGTTTATCGACAAGTAGCCCTTAGAGGGTATAAAAAATACAAATACAAAAGTGACGACCAGCAACAGGCTCTGTGCCCAGCTAGACTGGTCCTAGTCAATTTACAATCCCCAGTGAAGATCAATGGCCCTCTTAAAACTATCTACTCCCATGCTCATTACAACCTCTCCTGGTAAGCTGTTCCAAGGTTCCACTACCCTGCTATAATAATAATTTTTCCTAATATCCGTGTTAGCCCGAGATTTAAATAGCTTAAAACAATGACCCCTTGTCCTGTTTTCAGTGCTAAACTTCAGTCCCGTAACATCTTTCATTTTAATAAATTTAAACAACTGAATCATGTCCCCTCGGTCTCTACTTTGCTCAAGACTGTACATTTTTAGCCTTCTAAGACTGGAATCATAGTCTAAATGAGAAAGTCCATTTATTAGCCTTGTAGCTCACTTTTGAACACTTTCCAATACATTAATATCTTGCTTAAGATAAGGAGACCAAAACTGAACAGCATACTCCAAATGAGGTCTTACCAAACTTCTATATAAGGGCAGAAGAACTTCTTTAGATTTGTTTGAAATAGATCTATTGATAAACCCAAGCATCTTATTGGCTTTGTTACTAGCTATGCTGCACTGTTGGCTGAAATTTAAATCCTGACTTATTAAGACGCCCAGATCAGTAACTTTTTCTACCTGACTAATGACTGAACCTTGCAAATAACTTGTACACTTATTTCCATGCCCTAAATGTAGCACTTGACATTTCCCAACATTAACAGCCATACCCCATTTATCAGCCCACTCCGTAATATGATCTAGATCCTCTTGCAGCTGATTTGCTTGTGATTCATTTTCTACACTCCCCATAACTTTGACATCATCAGCAAAACAATTCATGTTCCCAGAAATATTCTTGTGAATATCGTTCATAAAAACAATGAACAAAACAGGTCCTAACACTGATCCTTGAGGAACCCCTCTTAAAACCTCACTCCAATTAGAATAACTTCCCCTTACAACTACTCTTTGTTTCCCTCCAGTCAGCCAGTTTTTTACCCAAATGAAAGTTTTCCCTCCTATTCCTATATCAGCTAATTTGCTAAGTAGAGCAACATGTGGTTACCTTATCAAAAGCTTTTTGAAAATCAATGTAAACAACATCTACAGGCTTCCTATTGTCCAAATCCATGGTAACTTCGTCATAGAAATGTAATAAATTAGTTGCAGAAGATTTACCTTTCCTGAAACCGTACTGAAAACTAGTCAATAGATCACTAGTCTCTAAAAAATTTACTATCTTAATTTTTATCAATGTTTCAAAAATTTTGCAAACCACCGAAGTTAGACTCACAGGTCTATAATTTCCTGCACTCCTTTTAGACCCTTTCTTGAAGAGAGGTGTAATGTGATGATGATTCTATTTTGCCGTCAGCAACTGAAAAGGGGGTGGCGCAATCAAACGCTCTTTTTTTTTCCATTTTAAGTACCATATCTCAGGAAGTAATGCTACGTTTTGGATGAAATTTGGAATAAATATGAATCCATATGTAAACAGGGGTTGGTTGAATTTTGGCGCCAATCACTCCATGGGGGGGGGGGGGCTGATTTTTTTTATTTACGTGAATAAAAATAGCTTTCCAATTGCAACAATAAGAAAGATAAATCTTAAGAGATTGTCGTCTGCGTAAATCTCGTGATTTTAACTGCATGGAAATGATCAGAAATATTATCTCAATGATTTAAAATTTTTAACTGTTGCCATCTTGTGTTTGTTAACAGATAAATGTTTGCAATTATTTTAAGAAAGGCTTTTAAAATTATTTTCAATTTTCATTCCTTGCTTTGGAGATAAATCAGGAATTGGGATGGTCGTCAAGTTTTGACATGCGTAATTTTGTTTGTTGGGAATATTGCTTCCTCATTAAGCATGGGGAGGGATCAGAATTATAAGAAAGATATAGAAGAAAGTTTTGTGATGGCCACAACATACTAGTTTATAAATAACTGCGAAAAACTGAAATTGGAGAATGTTGACTCTCTCATTGATGAATTATCAGATGTATTCAGTCTTTTGCGCCTATCTTTGGTACACAAATGTTGACATTCAGTGGTTAATGTGCCAATGTCAACATTTACCAGATTTCACATTTTACAGTAACAAAAACACACGATATGAAACTATCCACAAACTTTCAAAATTTGCACACTCAAAATTCCCAATTTTCAGAGAAATAACAAAATCATTACCATGTTAACTTGTATAAAAGGTCGGCCCACATTTCTAGTAAAAATTTAGTCACACATGAATTTAGGGTATCAAGAACAAATTGAAGAAGCAGAAAAATTTTTTCTTTGCTAGTTCTGATCATTAAAAGTTAGAAGTTGTTGTAAATTTCGAATTAGTTTCACTTGCTATGTGCTCTATATAATTTTAGCAAAAATATTACTTATGTTCACAAAGAGATAGGCATTTCCTTCAGAAAACAGTTTCATTTGCAAGTGTTTGGCTCATAACAAGTAGGAGTTTCCTTCAAAATTTAGTAAAGTTTCAGAAAACTTAGCACCATATCATAGCTACATAGTACTGAAAATTTGAAATGAAACATTGAAAATGTGTTAAAATGTGAGCATTTAAAGGACTTATTTTTTACTATGCATGTGTGAGATATAGAAATTTATAAACTGCATGAATTTATAGCTAGGTGTATGCAGCAACTTATTAAAAAATTGCACTTGATATATAGTGAAAATTTTCAATACATAGTGGCTATCTAATAAACTGTATTTTAATGATTCTTGGCCAATTGTAAGGGACTGTTCACTTTCAATGCATGTTAACTTTTAAAAAGTTCATAATCTTGACAGGTGTGTGTAAGAAACATCAAATATGATCAAGAAATAAAATATTTCCACATTATGAGAAAAAAGCAGGCTTAATATAAAAGTATATGGTTTTAGACTCAAAATGTAGGAAATTTCAACACTTAGAAAAAAATTACAAATATGTGAAGTAAGAGTAGTAATTTCTAACCATTTTAATTTTTTTACAGTATTCACAAACTGTTTGAGAAGATTTTAAAATTTTGCTGGAATTGAATATACCTTGATGTTCTAAAGACCTCCATCTTGTAAAGCAAGGTTCTTCAGTCAAAAGCTGAGTTAAATTTGGATAACTAGGTGGATAGCCTTGATTTCGAAGTTCTTGAGAAAATAATAAAATCTCATCTATGGCATGACTGAACAACCGGTCATCATCAATCAAACATGTAAGATCAGACTTAAAACGTACAATGGCAAGCTGGACCAAACCTTTCATTATTTGAATCTGTAATAAAATTAACAGACAATAGGGTTTTATTAAGTTTATATTTACAAATTAATTTTTTAAAACAATTTATTTTTTATATGTACTTTCAATAAAAAAAAAACAATAATGTTAAATTAAACTCATGCAACTTTTAATAGGTTCAAGCAACAATTAAATTACTTTCCCTGTTATGATTGAAATTTTTTTAAAATATTTTTTTTTAAACAGAAGATTAAACACGCATCATTCAGTTCACATAGGGCAATAAAAAATATCTGCATATGAACTAAAAACATACTCTTGCATTGAAGCGTGATAAGCCTTCTTTGTCTAAGAGAGATTGAACAGATTCCTCAAGGAAAATAGTGTGATCAGTTATCCATGTAAGTATTTGCGTCAAATACCATTCAGGCTGAAAAATGAAAGTAAAATTTGCAAAGAACTTTTAAATTACAGATTTGCATAGTATAAGTAATTGAAAAAAAAAAGATAATTTTCAAAGAATAACTTCATATGCATAAATACAGCAACCCAATAGCAGAAACTGTGCAATGCAAAGACATGCATCACAGATTGATGAGACAGTCTGCTGACTATTTCTTAGTTGAGGGAGAAGAAACCCCTTTCTTAAAAAAAAAAAAAAAAAAAAATTCTAAACTTAAGCTAACGAAAAAGTGTTCCATACTTTCTGGGATTATCCGCATGTAGCACGTACCAGTATTATCACCTTATTTTCTAAGCATTTCTGCATGTTGGTTTTGACTTATCTAAAATTAATACAGTGTTGGTAATTTTAATTGGTGCTTCAAACAGTTAGAAAAAATTCTGCTGTTCGGTGAAGCAATATATTAAGTAAATAAGAAAATCAATTACAAAAATAATTAAATTTTGAACACAAAAGCATATTTATATATACAGATGATTTGTATGTAAGACTAGATTCATCAGCATTGAATTTTATAAATAATAAAACAGAGTGGAAAAAATGAGAAAAGGTTGCATAAGAACTAAACCTAAAAAAAAAAATTAAAAAAAAAAAAAAAAACAATTTGTATCTGATAAATTAACATTTTGCAATCAATAATTGCAGTTAGTGAATTACTCTGTTTTTCTAAAAGTTTTAATTTTGCATTAATTTCAGTTTCTCTTTTCAAACTTTTTATTCATTCTAATTATCTTTAAAAAAAAAATATTTGAGCACATGATTTACTCATCACCAGCAACTTTTTTTTGCCATAGCAAATTTATTCTAAGTGAATTAGTTATTTTTGTACACATATAATTCACATTGGCGCATAAATCACCAACCGCTACATAAACAGTATAAAACGAAAATAAGAGCATTCAACCCATATGGATTTGAAATATACCAATATAAAAAAACTGTGAAATAAAGCTGATTGGCAATATATTTCTCATCTGGCATTGCATTTTCCGAGAGGTAATACAATACAATACAAATGGGATGACCAGCAACAGGCTCTGGGCCCAGCTAGGCTGGTGCTAGTCAGCTTATAAGTCCCCAATGAAGATTAATGGCCCTCTTGAAGCTACCCACCCCCTTGCTCATTACCGCTTCTTCTGGTAAGCTGTTCCAAGTGCCGACAACCCTACTAAAGAAGTAATTTTTCTTAATTTCCAGGTTAGCCTGAGATTTAAATAGCTTAAAACAATGACCCCTTGTCCTGCTTTCCGTGCAAAAATTTAAACCGTCAACATCTTTCATTTTGATAATTTAAACAACTGAATCATGTCCCCTCTGACTCTCCTTTGCTCCAGGCTATACATACTAAGCCTATTAAGCCTGTTATCATAGTCTAAATCTGAAAGCTGACTTTCAAGTCTAGTAACCCTTTTCTGAACCCTTTCCAATACAGAAATATCTTTCTTGAGACAAGGAGACCAAAACTGAACAGCATACTCCAAATGAGGTCTTACTAAACTCCTATACAAAGGCAGAAAACCTTCTTAGATTTGTTTGAAATAGATCTATTGATAAACCCAAGCATTTTGTTGGCTTTGTTACTAGCAATGCTGCACTGTTGACAAAACTTGAATCACTGATTTATTAAGATACCCAGATCAATAAGGTTTTCTGTCTGACTAATGACCGAACCCTGTAAATAACAACTCTCATGCTTATTTCCATGACCTAAGTGTAGCACTTGACATTTCCCTACATTAACTGCCATACCCCACCTATCCACTCACTTAGTAATATGATATAATTCCTATTGAAGCTGTTTTACTTGTTCTTCATTCTCTACAATCCCCGTAACTTTTACATCATCAGCAAAACAATTAATGTTTCCAGAAATATTTTTATCAATGTCATTCATAAAAATAATAAACAGAAGAGGCCCTAAAACTAATCCCTGAGGAGCCCAGCTAAAAAAACATCACTCCATTTAGAATGATTTCCCCTCACAACTACTCTTTGCTTCCTTCTAGTGAGCTAATTTCTAACATAAAGTTTTTCCTCTTATTCCTATATCAGCTAGTTTGCTGAGAAGAGCAGCATGTGGTACCTTATAAAAAGCTATTTAAAAATCAATATAATCAATATCACACACTTTTTGGTATCTAAAGCCAAGGTAACCTTGTTCTAGAAATGCAATAAATTAGTTAATAAATTAATTTTTACCTTTCCTGAAACCATACTGCAAACTAGTCAACATACTATTAGTCTCTAAGAAATTCCCAATCTTAATCTTGATCAAACTTTCAAAAATTTTACAAACCACTGAAGTCGGACTTACAGGTCTAGAATTCCTTGCATTACCTTTAGACCCTTTCTTGAAGAGTGGCGTTATGTTAGCCAGCTTCCAGTACTCAAGCAATGTCCCCGAGTTATAAGATGCATCGAAAACATTTAAAATAACATCCACGAATTCCTCTGCGCATTCAGCTAAAATTTTTGGATGAATATTATCAGGTCCCGGAGCTTTAGGTGCTTTAATTTTTTTCAAATGAAATAGAACCTCCTCCCTGGAAAACACAAAATCCTCAAGCTGTATAATAGCTTGTATCTGGTTAGTGTCAAGTGTTGAGACAGTTATTGTTAAACACACTAGAAAAAAGTTAAGAACATTTGCAATATCCCTATCGTTTTGAAACAAATTTCCATGCTCATCAACCAGGGGCTCAATTTGAATACTTCGAGCTTTCCCAGAATTTGCGTAAGCAAAAAACCTTTTAGTTATCTTTAGTTTAGTTAGTCAATGTTATCTGCTAGCCTTTGCTCCAATTCCCTTTTCCTGAAACCCGTACCAAATACTTAAAATTAAGCCTTGCCTTACTATACTGGAGCCTATCGGCACTCTGCCCAGTTTCTTTAAATTGACGAATGCCAAAATGTTTGAAAACACAGTTTCTAAGCAATGCCTTAGAAAAGAATTTGATAACTAAGAAATTGCATTTCATTTGTTGCCAAATCTTAAGTTGCTATAAACTACGAATTGATGCTTTTTGTCCTTATTTCCAATGTAGGAAAAATAGAATGGTTATTGCCTAAAATTTAAGGACAATGCAAAAATCTTAATTAGTGAAACACATTTTATGTATTTATGGTGAAAATATAAAAATAGTTAAGAAACCTTTGAAAATGTGCTGTCTTACCCACTATAATAGAATGGCCACTTTGCAGTTGATTCAACTGTCACCAATTTTTGATCATCCAACATGCGACAAAAAAAAAAAAAAAGTATTGTTGATGGCAGGAAAAAATGCATAATTGTGAAACATTCCTGTTCCTCAAAAATTGCAGAGCAAATTGAGGTATTTTCTTGAAACTTTGATGGGTTGATAGATCAAATCATGTTTTTTCTTTTTTTTTATATAGTTATTCTATATTTTTGTTGATATTTTTTCAGGGGGAAAAATATCATTGATGAAGATTTACCTTCGTTAGATTAGCATAGTGCATATGTAGTGATGTAAAATACCCGGGTATTTATTTTTAAGGGTAAATACCCAGGGTATATACCCGGGTAAATACCCAAAATGGATATTTACCTGGGTATTTATTTCAAAAATTTATATTCAACTAAAATACTTTTCTGTATGCATTCCACAATGTACATAACCAACCATATACAAAACAATAAATTTTTGCCCCAAAATTGTATTTTGATCACATATTTAAAGAATTATTGTGTGAAACAACTTAG